>NC_135170.1:34755-52521 GCF_041146795.1 Maylandia zebra
AGCTAATCCAAAATGCTGCAGCAAGAGTACTGACAGGGACTAGAAAGAGAGAGCAGATTTCTCTTGTATTGGCTTCCCTTCACTGGTTCCTGTTAAATCCAGAATTGAATTCAAAATCCTGTTCCTAACATACAAGGTCTTAAATAATCAGGCCCCATCTTATCTTAATGACCTTATAGTACCATATCACCCTATTAGAGCACTTCGCTCTCGCTCTGCAGGCCTACTTGTTGTTCCTAGAGTATTTAAAAGTAGAATGGGAGGCAGAGCCTTCAGTTTTCAGGCCCCTCTTCTGTGGAACCAGCTTCCAGTTTGGATTCAGGAGATAGACACTATCTCTACTTTCAAGATTAGGCTTAAAACTTTCCTTTTTGCTAAAGCATATAGTTAGGGCTGGATCAGGTGACCCTGAATCCTCCCTTAGTTATGTTAAGTGCTAAAGCGCCTTGAGGCGACTGATGTTGTGATTTGGCGCTGTATAAGTAAAATTAAAATTGAATTGAATCAGAAATCCTTACAAACCTAGTGTAAGTCACTGCTCGGTTCTTTGTTAATTTTAGCTTTGGCCCAATTCAAAGCTCTTTCTCTAAACTTACAACATAGACTTGGAATAATTTAAAGCATAATCTTTAAACAAATGAGCAAAGATGAATTCTTTATATTTTTCCAGCTCAACACTGAAGGACTCTGGATGTGGCATGGAGGGTTTTCGAGGTGTACTAGATGTAAATGGAGGTTTCCATTAGTAAGTGGGAACAGTTGCTGTTGTTGGGGGAAGCAAGTGCTTTGGTTAATGTTGGTGCATTGGCTCATACCTGTAATTTGTCAAATTTGCTGCTGATTATTTTGTTGCAATTCTATGAGTTGTCTTAAGGCCTGTTCATGGCTTCCCAGCATGATTTCTTACTGGGAGAGGGTCTCGTGTACAGTACCTACTGTCTCCCGAATTCATAGCAACCAGATAATTCAGTCAAGGTTGCCTAAATGCACTCAAATGCAGGACATATCAAGAAGTTTACTGCACTTTAATTCCTGTTTAAAGTTTTCGCAGCCGAGTTCAGAAATATTACCTTGGAATACTAATAGGCATGTATGGAACTGAAAGTCTTTGTAGAGAGGTTTCAGGTTCAATGAGCAGGTAGGTAAACCACTGAAACTGTGAGTGAGCGTACTTAAAGATATCTGTTGTGCATCCAGAGGATGCAGAATAGATCCCACTAAAAGAATATCAGGAGGATTCTGATCACTTTTCTGTCTTTTCACAGAATAGTGACAGGGTATTTTTTTCCAGCAAGTGGAATGAAAGTGGGCAAGACAGGTGGGAGGCAGGGCTTGGCCATGATTTTCATAAAGTCCCCAAACAGAGGAGAAAAGAGGTACATATAAGGCAGAATCAATAAATAAGCAAACTGTTAGTAGAATGGTTGTGAAGTGAAGTCATCCATCTTCACTGCTTCTACTCTATGGGGCTTCACTGTTACACCTGTGTCCCTGTCATTCACACACATGTATTCTGTCTTACTTCTCTGACTTCATTCCTCTTCTGTCCAGCACACAGCTCCACATTTTCGGCTCTCTTTCACCTGCTCTCTACTCCCATTACAGATCACAATGTCATCTGCAAAAATTATAGTCAGTGAAGTGGCTGACTTTATCTTTCTGTTTGTCCATCACCACTGAAAACAAGAAGAGGCTCAGGGCAGATCCCTGATCGAATCCCATCCGCAGCTTGAACCTATCTCTCACTCCTACTGCACACCTCACCATCATCTTGTCTTCAAGATATACATTCTGTACTACCCTCACATACTTCTGCCAATTCCTCAAGATCAGAACTGCTCGTTGATGCAATTTTCTCTTTCTTGACAGCCATACTGCTGCTCGCTGATCATCACCTCTCATCTTAACCCAGCTTCAACAGCTCTTTCCCATTGCTTAATGCTGTGGTTTATCAGCGCTCTCTCCCTGTAGGTAAAAGGTTCACTGCCCTCTCTCCTAGACATCTTGCCTTCATCATGCCTTCACTCACTTCCTCTTTTTTACTTCCAAAGTCGTCCTAGCTGCATTCTTCCGTGATACAACATTGCAATCTCCTATCTCTTACAAATTTTAGCATTGGTATAAGTTTTAGTCCATCTGCAGACACCTTCCTCCAAACTTATACTTAACCCTTATGACCTCCCTCTACTTGAAATATTTGTTCACCACAGCCTGTGCATCCTTTTCAAAAATCCAGTAATCATCTGTAGTGTGGGCATGTACATGTACCGTCTTATTAACACACTCTCTTCATTTGTTCACATTACCATCTCTATCCTGCACATCCTTTTCAGCTCTGCCTAGCTAACTTATAAGTCCTTTTAAGCTTGTCTCATATACAATTCACTATAATTTTTTTTTTTTTTTTGCTTTTGCCACCTCGCTTTGTTGTATGCCTACCCTCATAATACTCCCGTCTACTTTGTTCATCTCCTACTTTTTCTTTGCTAGCCTCTTGCTTTGAATACTTTCCTGTACCTCTTGATTCCATAATCAAATCTCATTATCTTATTTCCTCTGTTCAGGGGATACACCACGCACTGAAACATGCTGAAGATATTTTTTTCAAAAGTTTTCAAAATCAAAAGCAATCAAATCAAAAGTTTTTGGATTTTTCATTTCCCCAAAAAATACATTCAAAAATAACACAATTCATTGTGCTACAAACTGAACTAAGAGGACAGAAACAAAGTATTAATTCTGTCGTGCTAGTATTGATGTAATATGAATATCAGGGTTGTTATCAATACTATTTATTTTGGATAGCTCTGCCCACCTCTAACTGCCATGTTAAAATGTTCAGTTCTACAGCATTAATGGTCTAGTACAGAAAATGGTTGTGGGATCTGTGGTTAGTTTTTGCCTTAGTAAAGGCTATATGTGGTATGAATTTTTTTTTAAACTCAGATTGGGTACTGTTAGTAAAGGGCTGTGGTGGTGGCGTGGTCCCTGGCTCAGGTGAAGTGGAGGGGTGGTGCAGTGAGCCCAAGGGGCAGTGCCAGGGAGGTTGGTGAACAGGGGCACAGAATCAACTTTTTGTCATGGTCCTGAGCCTGCCGACTCAGTGTTTTATGTTTCCTTATGCTTTTGTTCATTCCGAGTATGTATTTTGTTGTGATTTGCCATTTGTTAGGTTTCTGTTCTTTGCCTGCCTGCTCCCACTTTTCTGTGTTCCCTCCTTCTGTCCATGGTGTCACACTGTCTGCTTGTGAATCTGTCTGTTTAGTTCTGTCTTGTCTGGTTCTGTGTCTGTGAGTTTCCTGTTTTATTGTGAAGGTCTCCGTCTGATGTGAGTGTGAGTGTCAGTTTACTTTTCCCCTGTCCCGTCAGCTCTGATTTCTCCCAGCTGTGTTGCCCTCCTGTCTCTCATCCCGTGATTACTGGTGTGTGTATTTAAGCCCTGTGTGTTCTCCTGCCTGTTGCCGGTTCGCCTGTGTTATTCCGTGTCCCACGCATGGTGTCCTGGTCCTCATCTGCGTCTCTCTGCCTCTCATCCCTTTTGGTATCTTCTCAGGTTAGTTATTTCGTTTTCCCAGTTTAGGTTTCTTTAGTTTATTGTCCTCCCTCATTGCCTGTTTTGCCACCACTCCACTTTGTAAATAAACATCACTAGCATTATCATCCACTGCTTGCATTTTGGGTCCTTTCTCCCTCCAACACCACACGGCTCGCCTCGGCAGCCGTGACACTTTTGAGGTTTCTTGCTGATATATAGTGGAGCCGGCACCCAGAGAGGAGGAGGGTGTGCTGGAGACCAGCTGGAAAACTGGTGGATCGGGTGCCAATTATATAAACGTCACATGTGTGCTATTGTAATAAACACGCCTCAAAATGTGAACAACATACGTGTGTCAGGTCAATCTTTACAAGGGCATAACAGCCCTGAGACACATATGTGCAAACGTAGGCAGTTGTAGCAGATAGATTATGCTTCACTAAGTCAACTCACTGAACTGTTTATAGTGTTGGTGCTTTTTGAACTGTTTCTATACTGATTATCTGACCAATAATATAGCCTGCTGACTAAATGGGTCTGTGCATTACATCGATAAAGCTTATGAATGCAGTCTGGTAAGCTAATAACGTAACATATGGACAAATATACAACCTAGTTTCAACCTAAACAAAAACATTCTTTGCTACATCCATTATATTCATCCATTATAAGGGAAGAAGTCTGTAATACTCAATGAAGCTGGTTATAAACTAATTAAGTTAACCCAGGGTTTCCCCTGGGGGGCAACTGAACTAAAAATTGGGGGCAACTGCCCCTCCAGCTGCCCCCAATTATTATGTTCTTAAAATACTTGTAAAATCTAATTGTTTGTTTGTCCAAAAGCCTCTTATAACCTTCAAATTAAAATTTAATTCACCAAAATTATAATTATAATCTTAGGTCTCTGAAAAAATTTGTTACATGCCCATCCAGTCTGACTGAGTTGTGACATTCCTGTAATCTTTTAAGGAGCTTTCTGTTTAATATAAAATAAAAAATAAAAAAATCTCCCGCTCGCCCCTGTGGGCAGTCTATCCTTCAAGCTTGGGTCCTCTACCAGAGGTCTGGGAGCTTGAGGGCCCTGTGCAGTATCTTAACTGTTCCTAGGACTACGCTCTTCTGGACAGAGATCTCCGATGTTGTTCCCGGAATCTGCTGGAGCCACTCGCCTAGTTTGGGAGTCACCGCACCTAGTGCTCCGATTACCACTGGGACCACTGTTACCTTCACCCTCCACATTTTCTCGAGCTCTTCTCTGAGCCCTTGGTATTTCTCGAGCTTCTCGTGTTCCTTCTTTCTGATGTTGCTGTCATTGGGAACCGTGACATCTATCACTATGGCCGTCTTCTACTGTTTGTCTACCACCACTATGACGCACGCACACATCCTCCAACCACACACACCCATATTTTGCTCCATTGCGGTTTATGTCACACCTCAAACATTTAGTAAAACATTACGCAAATACAAGTTATCTGCAATAAATTACAGGTAGTAAGAAAATTAACTAATTTACGCTACGTCCACACCTACACGGGTATTTTTGAAAACACAGCTGTTTCGTCCACACGTAAACGGCATTTCGAATCACCGAAAACTGAGATTTTTTTTAAAACTCCTTTTTTGCGTTTAGGTGTGGACGAGGAATACAGAGTTTGTCGCAATGTCAAAGGTATGTGCCTTATTTCACGTCACGCTGTTATTGTTTACATGAGATGAATTGCAGAATGGCAGATAGATACTGTTTATCTGACTATCTTCAGGTTTTACACGCTTACATAGACACACGCAGTTAATGTCCCTCCATTTACAAAGGCAGAGGCTTTGTAAATGGAGGTGATTATTTTACGTGTAGTTGTTTTTTTTCCTGTGTAATAATATTCAACATTGCTCATTCAAAAAATGCCTCTCTGTGCAAAATAGGTTTAAAAACATAAACATCTGTGGGATACTGTTTGTCCGTGATTTGAACCAGGGGAACAAATCGTGGCAGGATCAGCCTGATATTATTTGTATCCTACTGTAACTTTACTGTATAAAGTATAGTATAGTATGTATATCTCCAAAATGTCAGGAATAGTTAGTCATTACAAGAAGTGTTTGTGAACTAAATCACGAATGTGAGATACTGTTTGTCCGTGATTTAAACAGCCCAGCGCTGCTCCCGACGAAGGGAAAAGCAATTCTGCAGGGGAGATCTACCTTGGCACTTGTGCAGGTGAAGCCAAAGGGAAGATGTGCTTCACCATATTTTCTAGTCTTTGGCTTAGAACAGGGGTGTCAAACTCAAATACACAGTGGGCCAAAATTCAAAACTGGAACAAAGTCGCGGGCTAATGTTAATATTTATTGAAATATATTTATTCCTCCAGATATAAGAATGAATCTTTTCTTATGGACTCAAACACGTTTTGCTGAAAAACTGAATATGGAACAAGCAAAGCTTAATACTAAACAATATAGGGGGCCCCACACTTTGGGAAGGTCTGCTGTATACTATGCCGGCCACTTGGTTATGGCGTTCTATGTATGCCTTGCCTGCTAGCATCTTACACCCTGCTGTTATGTGTTGGATTGTCTCAGGGGCATCTTTACACAGCCTGCACCTGGGGTCTTGCCTGGTGTGATAGACCCCACCCTCTATGGATCTTGTGCTCAGAGCTTGTTCCTGTGCTGCTATGATTAGTGCCTCTGTGCTGTCTTTCAGTCCAGCTTTGTCTAGCCACTGGTAGGATTTCTGGATATCAGCCACCTCCGCTATCTGCCGGTGGTACATACCGTGCAGGGGCCTGTCCTTCCATGGTGGTTCCTCGTCTCCCTCCTCTTTCTTGGGTTTCTGCTGCCTGAGGTATTCACTGAGCACGCTGTCAGTTGGGGCCATCTTTGTGATGTATTCGTGGATGTTCATTGTCTCATCCTGGACTGTGGTGCTGACACTCACCAGTCCCCGGCCTCCTTCCTTCCGCTTAGCGTACAGCCTCAGGGTGCCGGCCTTGGGGTGAAACCCTCCATGCATGGCCAGGAGATTTCTTGTCTTGATGTCAGAGGCTTCTATCTCCTCCTTTGGCCAGCTTATTATCCCAGCCGGGTACCTGATCACGGGCAGGGTGTAGGTGTTGATAGCCCGGATCTTGTTCTTACCGTTCAGCGAACTCCTCAGGACTTGCCTGACTCTCTGTAGGTACTTGGTGGTTGCAGCTTTTCTAGCGACCTCTTGATGATTCCCATTTGCCCCAGGTACTTGTAACTGTGCTCTATGTCTGCAATGTTGCCTTCTGGTAGTTCAATCCCCTCAGTTCTGACTACCTTCCCTCTCTTTGTTACCATCCGACTACACTTCTCCAGTCCGAATGACATTCCGATATCATTGCTGTATATACTGGTGGTGTGGATCAGTGAATTGATGTCTTGTTCACTCTTGGCATACAGCTTGATGTCCATGTACAGGAGGTGGCTGACAACTGCTCCATTCCGTAGTCGGTATCCATAGCCAGTCTTGTCAATTATCTCACTGAGGGGGTTAAGGCCTATGCAGAACAGCAGTAGGGACAGAGCATCTCCTTGGTAGATCCCACACTCGATGGCAACTTGTGCTATGGGCTTGAAGTTGGCCTCTAGTGTTGTACGCCACATCCCCATTAAGTTCCTGATGAAGGCTCTTAGGGTCCTGTTGATCTTGTATAGTTCTAGGCATTCCAGGATCTATGTGTGGGGCATTGAGTCATAGGCCTTTTGTAATTAATCCAGGCAGTGCACAGGTTGGTCAGTCTGGTCTTGCAGTCTCGGCTGATTGTTCGGTCTACCAGTAGCTGGTATTTTGCCCCTCTGGTATTCTTGCCCATCCCTTTCTGTGCCCCACTCATATATTGAGCCATGTGCCTGTACATCTTAGCCACTATGATGCCTGACAGGAGCTTCCATGTGGTGCTGAGGCAGGTTATTGGTCGGTAGTTGGAGGGGACTGGTCTCTTCTGGGGGTCCTTGAGGATCAGGATTGTCCGGCCTTCGGTTAGCCATTCTGGGTGTCTCTTGTCAACTAGCAGCTGGTTCATTTGTGCTGCCAGACACTCGTGGAGTGCAGTCAGCTTCTTTAGCCAGTAGGCATGAACCATGTCATGGCCTGGTGCTGTCCAACTCTTTCTTGGATGTCTGCCACTGTGATGGTTACTGGACCCTGTTCAGGGAGGTTGCTGTGGTCTGCCCCCAGATCCACTAGCCACTGAGCATTGTCGTTATGGGTTGCATCCTTCTCCCATATGCTCTTCCAGTATTGATCCATCTCCAGCCTTGGTGGTGCTGTTCTCATATTGTTCCCCTGCCACTGAGAGTACACCTTGGCGGGTTCTGTGGAGAACAGCTGGTTTATTCTTCTGCCTTCGATTTCTCTGGTGTACCTCTTCAAATGGCTGGCCAAGGCTGTGAGTCATTGCTTGGCAGTTTCCAAGGCCTCAGGCATGGACAGCTTGCTGTACTTCTTAGGCACCCTCTTCATCGCACCTTTCTGCAGCTCCGATAGTTGGCTAACCTCCCTCTGTGCCAACTTGATCGTACAGTGGGGCAAAAAAGTATTTAGTCAGCCACCGATTGTGCAAGTTCCCCCACTTAAAATGATGACAGAGGTCAGTAATTTGCACCAGAGGTACACTTCAACTGTGAGAGACAGAATGTGAAAAAAAAAATCCATGAATCCACACGGTAAGATTTGTAAAGAATTTATTCGTAAATCAGGGTGGAAAATAAGTATTTGGTCAATAACAAAAATAAAACTCAATACTTTGTAACATAACCTTTGTTGGCAATAACAGAGGTCAAACGTTTACTATAGGTCTTTACCAGGTTTGCACACACAGTAGCTGGTATTTTGGCCCATTCCTCCATGCAGATCTTCTCCAGAGCAGTGATGTTTTGGGGCTGTCGCCGAGCAACACGGACTTTCAACTCCCGCCACAGATTTTCTATGGGGTTGAGGTCTGGAGACTGGCTAGGCCACTCCAGGACTTTCAAATGCTTCTTATAGAGCCACTCCTTTGTTGCCCGGGCGGTGTGTTTTGGATCATTGTCATGTTGGAAGACCCAGCCTCGTTTCATCTTCAAAGTTCTCACTGATGGAAGGAGGTTTTGGCTCAAAATCTCACGATACATGGCCCCATTCATTCTGTCCTTAACACGGATCAGTCATCCTGTCCCCTTGGCAGAAAAACAGCCCCATAGCATGATGTTTCCACCCCCATGCTTCACAGTAGGTATGGTGTTCTTGGGATGCAACTCAGTATTCTTCTTCCTCCAAACACGACGAGTTGAGTTTATACCAAAAAGTTCTACTTTGGTTTCATCTGACCACATGACATTCTCCCAATCCTCTGCTGTATCATCCATGTGCTCTCTGGCAAACTTCAGACGGGCCTGGACATGCACTGGCTTCAGCAGCGGAACACGTCTGGCACTGCGGGATTTGATTCCCTGCCGTTGTAGTGTGTTACTGATGGTGACCTTTGTTACTTTGGTCCCAGCTCTCTGCAGGTCATTCACCAGGTCCCCCCGTGTGGTTCTGGGATCTTTGCTCACCGTTCTCATGATCATTTTGACCCCACGGGATGAGATCTTGCGTGGAGCCCCAGATCGAGGGAGATTATCAGTGGTCTTGTATGTCTTCCATTTTCTGATGATTGCTCCCACAGTTGATTTTTTCACACCAAGCTGCTTGCCTATTGTAGATTCACTCTTCCCAGTCTGGTGCAGGTCTACAATACTTTTCCTGGTGTCCTTCGAAAGCTCTTTGGTCTTGGCCATGGCGGAGTTTGGAGTCTGACTGTTTGAGGCTGTGGACAGATGTCTTTTATACAGATGATGAGTTCAAACAGGTGCCATTCATACAGGTAACGAGTGGGGGACAGAAAAGCTTCTTACAGAAGACGTTACAGGTCTGTGAGAGCCAGAGATTTTCCTTGTTTGAGGTGACCAAATACTTATTTTCCACCCTAATTTATGAATAAATTCTTTACAAATCCTACCATGTGAATTCATGGATTTTTTTTTCACATTCTGTCTCTCACAGTTGAAGTGTACCTCTGGTGCAAATTACTGACCTCTGTCATCATTTTAAGTGGGGGAACTTGCACAATCGGTGGCTGACTAAATACTTTTTTGCCCCACTGTAGCCTCTAGCCTCCTTCTCCATGGCGGGTACTGTCCTTTGTGGCTGTTCAACTTGTGGCCAAGCATCTCACTGATCACTGCTGCCATATTGTAGATCATCTTGTTAGTCTCGGTAATGGTGGCTGTAGGTATCGTCCGTAGTGCTGCATTAGTGTAAAACAGAATAATCAGCAGATTAGAATAAAGTATAACATTTAGATATTTTCTAAATCACTAAATTAATACACTGACAATGTGGCACAGTGTTTGTTTCCTTCAGTGGTTCAATAAGGTAAAATTTAACAAGCTGCACATAAAAAATAAATAAATAAATACAAATAAAATGTATTCCCCAGCAGATAATCTATAACTATATAAGTTAAATGTAAAAACAAAATTCAAACTTATACAAATTTGATATGAGGTCAGTAAGTGCAGTGTTGGTGTCCTGATTTAGGATACCTGATATTCATGCTTATAGAAGAATAAAACAGTTGTAAAATTGTTTGATGCTATGAAGAAATAATGTTGCATCAAACAGCGTTTTCACACCTATTGTTCGTTTGGTCCGAATCAGCTGATGAGTTTGTAAACTTGAAGCTTCTTCCTGTGGTTTGATTTGTTTTCACACTGAGAAAAATTCAAGTCAACTTTAAGTGAACCAAAATACGTCACTATAAATCACGTGACAATGTCCAATCCGCTCATTGGCCGGATATATCTGGGGCGGGAGCAAAAAAAGTAAATACAGGAAGAAGATGCTGTGTGAAACCTGTGAGGTTATTACAGGAAACACGGTCCGTTCTCTCTGTTTTACTTCATAAATTGATTTATTGTGAACGACACGAATGTTAACAGAGGGAGAATGTATGGTGTTATTTTTGTGCCACTATTCTGAGCGCACGTAAAAAAATTGCAGGTGCAAGTGTTGCATTTTGAGGAGAAATTTATTTTGAGCGAAGAAAAGCTAAATTTGAGTGAACAAAATTCATTGCTGCGTGCAAAAAATGTATTTCAGTGTTTGCTATTATCCATACACACACACACAATAGACCCTGTGCACGAGAAAATGCTAACTTCCTAGTTTGAGACCAGATGTGGGGTTGTACATTTCCGGTAGCTTTACTTTGCGGTCAATCGCTACTGTGAAGATATACTCAGAAATCATGTCCAAAACTCGAAAACGGAAAGATCGAGTTAAGTTACGAAGAGGAGAAGGTGGGAACACTCACCACTGTTGTGTCATAAAAAATCGAATGATCAATTTTGACATTTAAAGAGTTTAAAGAGATCGATCAGTTGTTTACATCACTCAACACAAGCAGAACTGCATTACTGCATGCAGAAGACACATCGTCCACATTCAGAAGCACATCTCTGTATAGTGACAGTTATTATGATTTAAACAGGCAAATGTTCAGCATTCAAACTACAGGTGAAGAATAGTCAAACCAGATGTTTCCCCCGTTATGTCGATATCAGCTAGTCAAGTACACACCCACACAGCATGGTAAATGGACTGATTCTTATATAGCGATTTTCTACTCTCCCGGAGTACTCAAAGCGCTCTATACAACACGCCACATTCACCCAGTCACACCCATTCTCACAAGCACTACCTCTATACTGAGTGCTTTCTAACTACACTCACACACATTCATACTCCGATGAATGCATCGGAGAGCAACTTGGGGTTAATATCTTGCCCAAGGATATTTGGCATGCAGACTGGAGGAGCCTGGGATCGAACCTCCAACCTATAGGTGACCTGCTCTACCTCCTGAGCTACAGCCACCCCTATGTTAACAAACCGTGAAAAAAAGCCACACAAAAAATGAACGATTGTTGGTAACGGTTTCTATACATTAGTATTTACGAAGGGTATGTTGTGACTTACCTTCAAAATTACAGTGGTCCCTCGCTATAACGCGGTTCACCTTTCACCTCGCTGTATCGCGGATTTTTGGCACCGTCAAAAAATAAAACTGGCTACTTGATTTCACGTATCGCTGGTTATTTTTAGAACATAACACCCGCGATAAACAAGGGACCGCTGTTTACAGATACTGAGAAATATAACATTTGAATCCCTTTTCTCTTTTGCTCTGAGGCACGGGGGAAAAAATATCGACAAGTCGATGAACATCATTTACAGATATATTGGGTAAATACCCAAGACATCTATAGAAATGTAAATCGCCGCTTGATTCATTCATTTCCTTAACTTGTTTTGCACCGTAAACAGGGCGCGAATAGAACACCGGAAACAAAGCTCCCCACAGGAGTTTCCGCACCGGAAGTAGCATATGCTAACGTGCACATAGTCTTTAGCAGCCCCTGTCACTCAGTTTTTGCACTTGTGCTTGCTCGCAATGTGTTGCTTGTGCTCTCAACATTTCTGTCTGTGCCGCTCAACTCTTTCTGTACACCGTTATATTTGTGCGCTACAAAACCAATCAATCACAGACTTGGATGCAAAAAAAATCTGATTGGCTGTTTTGGTCTCTATGCAGCTCGAAATGACGAAATGCAATATCTCAGAATCCATTTCGTCCAAAACTCAAACGAGGCAGTGGCGGAGGAACACAGAGTGGCAGCGTTTGAAATATCACTCTTTCTGGGTCACAAAATAAACTTTTAAGATATTTTCATGTGAGAATGGTGCTGTGTAAACTTCATATATTTGCTTGATTTATCAAGACATCACATATTTGCATAAGTGCTCTAACGTTTTCGGAGATGCCTGTTACCCACCAGCTGACCGCATAGCTGGACTGGCCGTTGGGCATTTGCCCGGTGGGCTGATGGTGATTTTTAATTTTTGTTTGTTTGTTTGTCTTTGTAACGGTATAAACAATGAAAGGTGGTGGATTAGCCAGTTGGTCATGATCAACTCTGGGCTGGACCAATTACAATACATCCGTATTGAGGGGAAAAGGAACGCGATTCGTCCCGGACTTCAGCTACAATGAGAAAGACACAAAGCTGGAGTTATTCTGTCTTTGGTGCACAGCTGCTGCTTCTTCTCTCATTCTCTCCCCACTCTCTCCTGTTGCTACTTCAATCATGAAACTGATCAATGATCAGCTGATCGTCTCTTGTTTGTTTATCGCCCACTTTGCGCCAGAAAGAGGAAATCAGCGGATGTCACGCTAAACAACAGCAGCACGTTCAAGCTTGATAAGCTGTTGTTAGAATTTATTTAATATTACTTTCTAGTATCAGCTGATGTTTGCTGGAGCCACAGCTGTAAAAGCTGCTGGCCATGATATCGGTTTGGATATGTGGTGAGAGGGAAACATGAAGGTGATACAAATCATACATATATACCAACAAGACAGTGTACATCACTGTCACAACAGCGTTTGTTTTAGTTCAAAGGCTTTATGGTTTTTCCTATAATACCTGGTGGTGTAGTCAGTGATTTTTTTGTCAGTTCAGCCTTATATATTATGTTTAACCTGAGTGACCACCAGGTCAGCTGGTGGGTAACAGGCATCTCCGAAAACGTTAGAGCACTTATGCAAATATGTGATGTCTTGATAAATCAAGCAAATATATGAAGTTTACACAGCACCATTCTCACATGAAAATATCATAAAAGTTTATTTTGTGACCCAGAAAGAGTGATATTTCAAACGCTGCCACTCTGTGTTCCTCCGCCACTGCCTCGTTTGAGTTTTGGACGAAATGGATTCTGAGATATTGCATTTCGTCATTTCGAGCTGCATAGAGACCAAAACAGCCAATCAGATTTTTTTTTGCATCCAAGTCTGTGATTGGCTGGTTTTGTAGCGCACAAATATAACGGTGTACAGAAAGAGTTGAGGGGCACGGGCAAGCAACACATTGCTAGCAAGTGCAAAAGCTGAGCGACAGGGGCTGCTATTGTGTGTGTGTGTGTGTGTGTGTATGGATAATAGCAAACACTGAAATACATTTTTTGCACGCAGCAATGAATTTTGTTCACTCAAATTTAGCTTTTCTTCGCTCAAAATAAATTTCTCCTCAAAATGCAACACTTGCACCTGCAATTTATTTTTACATGCGCTCTGAATAGTGGCACAAAAATAACGCCATAAGAATGTTGCTGAGGCACACTGTTTATTACGATCACAGCCTGCTGTCTATAACAGCCTCACTATCTTTCTTGACTTGTTTGTGCGGGGATTCCTCCCACACGTGTGGGCACCACCATCAATACCAAGCTGGTATAAGACGTAGTTTTGTTTTGAATTGTGTCTTCTCTTTGTCATTGTTTCACAGAACATCATGCTGTGGCGATAGTCAAATTGGCCAGCAGATGTCACTGTGGAGATGGCTTTCACATTCTTTCAAAGCCCGACACGGATGTTCCGAGCGTTTCAGTGTTTCAGGAAGCGTCGCAAATGCAGATTGTGAGAGTTGAACAAAAAAACACAAGACAATCATTTTGGCTGAGATGAAAACTATAAACTTACTGAAACCTAAAACTTAGACAGCACACTAAGGCTCGGAAACACTGGCCCAGGGAGCCACTGGGGGGAAGGCAAGAGGAGACAGGGACTATGTAGACACAAAAGAGGGATAATCAGGGGAAGTGGAGACCGCTGGGAGAACAAGACAGGTGAGCAAAATCACAGGGGAAGTATTGGAGACAAGAGAGCATCTAAATAAAATAGACGCACACTCAAACAAATAGACTTAATACAAAAACAAAAGAAAAACAGAAACAAACTTGTTTTATTTATTGATTAGTTTGGCACTTAAAGCTACAACACTGTTTCTTTAGCATTAGATACACTGACCATTAGAGGTGGGAATCACCATACAGCCCACGATACGATATTATCACAATACTTAATGCACGATACGATATTATTGCAATTTTTTTTTTAAATATTTTGCAATATTCAGATTCTGTACATAAAGGTAAACTTTATCAATATTCATTTTTATCTAATAACAAAGTCTCACACTCAGTCTTTCTCTCATTTCAGTCAGTTTTATTGTTGACAAACTGAACGGTTTGTATTACAGTCTAGTCCAACTTAACTGAATGCAACCATCTGGTACAATTATAGCTATTCTGAACTATGCAATTTGTGAAAACTATGCAGCCCCTTCAGCAACAGAAGAATTTGAAAGTAAATTAAAACAAAATATAATTTTACATTAAATAAAAAAGTTTTAAACTTAATTAAAATAAAACGTCTTAAATTAAAATAAGTAAACTGTAATGTTTATTGCTGCCATAAAAAAAGTTAAACACATTTGGACAGTGTCAGGATTCTTGCTCAGAAAAAGGAGCTGATCAACATGCTCTGAAGTCAGAGCATGTTCCAGTCCACAAAAACTTTTTTTGTAACAAAATATCGATTTCTGCTGTCCCTGTATCGATACATTATTAGCAAACAAAATATCACGATACTACACAGTATCGATTTTTCCCCCCACCCCTACTGACCATGAGATAATTTCCAAGAAAAAAAAGTTAAAATGTTAATTTTATTTACTCGTTACCTTGGGGTTTTTCTCTGTTAAATTTAAAGTTTACTCCTTTTGGATCACTTTTTTCTCACTAAAAAACATGTCCTCCCAAGGAGTAGTCTGCGATTTAACACGCTTTGTATTTTTGTTTACTTATTTATTTGTAATTTTACTGTTTTATTTCTGTGTTCGTTAAAATAGAAATTTTAAAAAATGCCACCTGGACAGTCCTGTGACAAAACCATGACGTCAGCGTTGCCAGCGTGGAACGAAGGCACGTCGCACGTCAGGTCCAGGAAGTAAACTCTCCGGTTCAGTCTGCAGGAAACTAAAAGAAGTCGGAGCAGTAAATACGTGTCCAATTCAACATTTCAGCACGCAGCTCTCCAGACCGGACACTGCGGCGTGACATAGCTACAGATTTTCTGCATCCGTTTGTCCGGGGTGCACAGCCGGCCAGCCTGTCAGCTGAGTAGTGAAGGTAAGTGAAAGAGAGGAGAGAGAGCTCGGTCCGTGCTGTGTGTGACGGACCGAGCGGGGTGGGCGCGCTTGCTCGTGTGTGTCTGTGTCCTGCAAGCTCCGCGTGCCCGCGCGGACGCACTGCTCCTATGCGCTGTCCTCTCGCCGTCTTCTGGGTGGAACCTCTACCAAACCTGTATTTCTAAGGGGACCTATGGAGCAGCCCTCGCCATAATGTACACTAAAGTGGTATGGCAGCTGGTGACACTGCTTTGCTGTCAGGCCAGGAAGGGACAGCAGCCTGATGTGACATCTACGAAACT
The DNA here is from genome assembly GCF_041146795.1 of Maylandia zebra. Classification (NCBI taxonomy): domain Eukaryota; kingdom Metazoa; phylum Chordata; class Actinopteri; order Cichliformes; family Cichlidae; genus Maylandia; species Maylandia zebra. Next base: position 50,677 of record NC_135170.1, read on the forward strand.
CCTCCCCCAACAGGACAGCAGCAGTGCGCCTGTCAGAGCATAGATTTGGAGCAGATGGTAAACTTTTTTCTATTTGAAGCTACACTATCTTCTAATACAGTAATAACACTGTAGCAGGCTAAAAGAGGCCATTGTATTATTATAAAATAAAATTGTTATACAAGTCAAAACTTAATTCAAACACAATGCAAAAGTGTGTACAGCAAATATGGATTTGATTTAGGGCTTTCTATGCTTCTATGTTTATTGATAATTAATCGTTTTTGTGATTATTTTTTCTTTTTAATTGAACACAATAATGTAATAATGCACAATATTCAAACATTATCTTGTTTTCGTATACTGTATGAAATCCCCTTTGTGGAGCATTTCCTCATAAACGCATGTGATTTCAGTAAGTAAGTAAGTAAGTAAAATTTTATTTATATAGCACATTTCTAGATAGAGATCACAAAGTGCTTTACAAGATATAACAGATTAAAAAGACAAAATACAAACAAAGTTAGCAAAAGGCAGTAGCTGTGTTTACGTGGTACAATGCATCTGGCAGGGTCTCTCGTGAAAAATTGATTCGGGGTGAGTGGATGACGTGTGATTGTGCCTCTTTACCTTACTATCTTCACCTGTGGCCACTAGCCATGACCAAAAGAATGACATCATGGATAAAAGTGGTATAAATGAGCTTTCTCCAAAAGGGACTGTCTGGCTCTCTTCAGATAAGTGAAGAGAGATCAGAAAACCACCTGCTGCATCTTAACCACGGCTGAGGTAGTTTGGCCATCTGAATGTGATGCATCCTGGCTGACTGCTAAGTGAGGTGTTTCAGACGTGTCTGACTGGGAGGAGATGACTTAATAGATGGTATATTTCTCTTTGGTATTTAGGTCACAATTAGCAGTTTTATATATATACTGGTAATATATTTGAAAAATATGACATTAGTAACATATTAATGTTGGTGTTTGATGTGGGCACACCTCCATCTGTATCTCTGCAGTAATGTTTCAAACATTAGGCTCATAAAAGTGTGTTTTGTGCAGCAGCTGTGCAGAGTAAACACAGTGAAGTTCAGATAGTCCACACACATTTGAATGCTCTACTGTATTTTACCAATGAAATGTAAGCCTGTCAAGTACATAACCTCAGAGTTACAGTGAACAGCTGCCAAATATTCAGTAGCTGGATTAAACTCTCTGGTTAATCTGTCATGGAATAAAAGGGAATGGGCCTCACCTCGTCATTGATCTGTTTGTCAGTCAGTTGTGCAATGACTGACAATGTCCAATGAGAAACGGTGTATAAACGTGGCTGTAATTGCTAAACATTTAATGCAGTACTCTTTAAGAAAAACCTATTAAATGAAAGCTGAAAGTCTGTGCTTCAAACATATTTTCACTTTGCGAAAGTCTTTTTCTCAAATCTTAGTCCTCACTATACCCCTGTGGTTTTTATTGTGTTACAGAGACAAGATGAATTTGCATGTAATGATGTGTATACAGTACATTGGATTGTAACCCCCATATTATTCATTTATTATGTATGTACTCTATAACAATAGATATCTCTTATTTACAAGTGTTAGTGAAGTGGCTGCTGGTTTAATTAGAGAAGCTATCACAATGTGTTACTGTGAGCTATCGGGCAGCATTTTTCAGTGTTTCTTAATATTTAATAGAATTAAATAGTTCATCAAGAAGGTAATGACAAGATTAATTAAGAATCACAGTAGCTATTTGTTGCATTTGTAATCACTGTAATGCTGCACTTGTGGAATCTAAAGTATTTTATGTCTTCTGTCAGAGACATGAAAATGAAAATGAATCCCAGGAATACATGTGTAATTTC
>NC_135170.1:52621-94438 GCF_041146795.1 Maylandia zebra
GTCACAAGCATTTGTAAGTGCAATTTGTTTGGAGGCACAATCGTCTAATTTTTGTGTGTGTGACAACATTTCTGCATCTCAAGAACGGTTTAGTTTGGACTACTTGCACAATTTTGCGCTTTAAACTGACCTGCAATTTCGTTTGACTAAAAACTTCACAGCAGACATTTGCCCAAATTTCTGGAAGCTTTCTGGGGTGAACACAGCCTCTCATCAGTTTAATATATGAAGTGCCAGATCTTTATTGCATGTCCACATCTCCACTCATGTGACTGAGGCCTGGTATCAGCTTGGCATCCTTTCATCTCTCTAGCCTTTTAGTTAATTATGCCTTACTAAAAACATGTACAACAGAGAGCACAATCTGTGATTAGGTATTGAAACAGCTGTTTACTCCCCAGATGTTTGTGTCCTCAAAGAAATTCCATTTTGATTTATGTGAATGTATTGTGCAGGTACTTTCTCTGCTTCGCCCTCATTGCTTGCTTTATCTGAGAACATAATCTGCCTTCTTTTAGCTTGGGGTAGGCCTCACTTTATGTTTTAAATTAAAAAGCTTGAAGACAAAGTGAACTCTGGACAAGCGTGCGGCCTACCTGAAGCCCAGGTGGGCTTGTTGATAATCACATTTTCACACTCATCTCGGGGCACATCCATGGTGTTCTGGTGCCAGCCTGTCCCCTCTGTTTTTGTGGGGGTTTTCCCCACATACGAAAATGGCCGCTTCTGCCTGGAGGGAGTTTTTTATTTTTGCTTTGCAGCTGCACAGGATCTGTTTTAAACACTTCTATTTTAGGCAATTTTATAATATTTTAGACGACAGCACATAAAACACTGTTTGCTTGGACTGAAAACTGACTCACAAACAGGTTAGAGGCTCCACCCATAGAAGACCTGCAGGGAAAGATTTAATTAAAGATGCATCAACAACTATAACAAAAAAAGAATCCTATTAGACATGATTTTAAAAAAACAAAACAGTTATAGTCCCTGTTTACAACACCACACAGGTTGGAAACTAATTCTTGCAAAAATAATGCTTTCTACACAATTGCCCCAAGGGATCAATAAACTATTCTGATTCTGAAAGTCCAGATCACAATCCACACAACGGTGTATTCTTGGTATCCTTGGGAAATGTGTTGGATAGGTCTCAAATGTGGCCGGAACTCACATCTACATCAGAAGTCACATGAGATGATAAACCGTACCTTGATTTGATTTATAAATCGGAGTGTTATGGTCAGACGAGGCAAAGATTGACCTGTTTGGCCACAATGACAAGAGGTAAGTTCAGGGCAGTAATGTTGAGTCTTTAAAACTTAGTAACAGTGTTAACCAGGGTGGTAGCATCAATAGCTACAAAAAGCATCTGGTTGAAGTACAACTTACTAAAGGACATTTAACCAAATATTACTGGGGGTGTATGTATATATTTGGGCCTATATATACTTTTGACCCTGTGTGGATTAGAGAAAATCCAAAATAAAGAAGTCTTTTTTTAAAAGTCATTAAAGATGTACGCTGTATAATCATCCCTTGAAAAAAACGTTACATTAAAATCGTTTATAATTATATTTATAAAGCACAAATTTTAACTTGCAACAGCCTTAGAGGTACATACGTTTGACCTCGTGTAACCTTGGATTAGAGAAAGTTCAAAACCAGTTCAAACTTGTTTACCTAATTTTTGTTCATTTTAAAGAAATTAAAAATGTGTGCTGTACAATCATTTCACCCAGGACAATTCAAAGAGATCATGAAATTAAAGTCCATAGTGAGTCCCTGTAAACTTCTGACCTCAGCTGTATTTATTCACACTCAGGATGTCTGCATGACTCTGAGTCAACTTCCTGTGTTTGTGATGCAATTTCCATTCTGAACTTCTGAAGGGCAGCACGGTGGCACGGTGGTTAGCACTGTTGCCGCACAGCAAGAATGTCCTGAGTTCAATTCCAACATCAGGCCGGGGTCTTTCTGTGTGGAGTTTGCATGTTCTCCCCGTGTCTGCGTGGGTTCCCTCCGGGTACTCCGGCTTCCTCCCACCGTCCAAAGACATGAAGCTTGTGGGGATAGGTTAATTGGATAACCCAAATTGTCACTAGGTGTGAATGTGCAAATGTATGTGAGTGCGAATGGTTGTTTGTCCTTGTGTGTTAGCCTTGCGACAGACTGGCGACCTGTCCAGGGTGTACCCCGCCTCTCGCCCTATGACAGCTGGGATAGGCTCCAGCGCCCCCCGCGACCCTGAAAAGGATAAGCGGAAGTGAATGGATGGATGGATGGACTTCTGAAGAATATGAACCTGACAAATACCCTACAATTTGTAATAAATAATAAAAAATAAAGTAAACTAAGAATTTTTAAATAATTAAAAAGAAAAACTGAAATGAGATGTAGAGCACACTTCTAATGGATCATGTAGCAATGAAGAAGATAGCAGCTGATTAAATAGGCACTAGTGGTTTAAAAAGACCTCTAAATATAAATGTAAAGCATTAATATAGCAAATTATCAAATTATGAGCTTTACGAGAAATAATAGCTTATTTCCTTATTTGTTAATCATTTGAAAGAGCGCATTTTGTTAAGTGCATACTCCAGATCAGACGGTGGCGCTAAAGCGACCAAAAGCTGTTTTTCTAACCGTCAATAAAGACAAAACAGAAGGAAGAAGATCAGCTAAAAGAAGAGGAGACACATTGACACATTACTGCTGCTCTGCTCAGCAGCTCGGCTCAGGTGAGACCTGTAAAAAACAGAACTACAAACCAACACTTGTTAGTATTTGCTAGAGATGCTAGCTGTTGTTAGCTTTAGCCTCAGTAGCCGTTATTTTGACACTGCCTGCGCAGAACAAGCTAGTGCTAAACCCAGTGTGTGCATGTGCAAGGTGTTCACCTGGCATACTGAACTGTACTTTTTAACCATGCGAATATTAATGTGCTAAGTGATGCATGTATTTAGTTAACATTTGCTTAATAAGATTGTCCGAAGTCTGGTGATATCAAGTTATTGGTTGTTGCTAGCAGGTGGGGCTTAAGTGGTTAAGAAGATAAAGGAAGATCCATAACTCCTACTGTTCTTATTACAATGAATTACCATTTAATTCCCCCGCTTTTTTGGCTGTATGTGTGTTTATTATTGTCATGTTGGTAGTTGCATTCAGATGGACTTTAAAGGTACAGTAAATAATTTCTTATAAGGTATTTACTGATTATTTTTTACCTGCAGGTAGCTGGTGATTGCCAAGTAATGGAGCGTGTGATGGGAGGAGGAATGCTACCGGTGGTTTTAACCGGTTTGGGAGTCGTATTGTTGTACCGGATACTTGTACGTCTCAGAAAAGGGGCTTCAGTCCAAGGTGCTGTAGTGGTCATAACTGGGGCCAGCTCTGGACTCGGGAAAGGTCAGCCTCCATTCATTCATTTCAGCTTACATGTGCAAACTCTCTAAACCATACTGCTTTAGTGCTAGTAGGCTTTTATTTAGATAATGTGCAATCTCATTCTTCAGTGTTGTTGTGCAGATGCCAACATGTAGTTGTAGTTCTTTATCAGATTTGGACATTGTACTGCCCGTTGGTTGTCTCGGACCAGTCTGCGTGCGATCAATGGGAAATTAGGATTTAAACATATATACGTATACATGAATCATTTTGTCCCATTTCAGACACCAAACACTCTTTGATAAATTCCTGGTCAGAGAGTGGATTCCTGATTTTTGTAGGAAACCACATTACAAATTTGTCACTTCTATTTTGAACATGAATGCTATTTTTTTACTTTACAAACACATGTTTGTGAGCGAATGCATCTCCTCTGTAAGTGTGCCTGATCTTTTGTTTCTGAGAGTTTCTAGCCCCGAAAGATGTCAGCTGACCTTTAAAAACAGGAAAGATTGATACGGAGTGTAGAGTTTTTAACAGGACGTAGACTTCTCAATATTTAATTACTGAAGTCAGAGGTAAAGCCATGTGTTTAGTTTGTGGAGAGCAGAGTGCTCTGTTTATGGATTACAGATTGAATCCCCTTTGTGAGACTAAACAGAGAGAGAAAAGAGCTGGACTGTTGCTAGCAAATCTGCGAAAAGCAACAGGACTTTTCACTAAGCCTCACACATCCAGGGATGGAGCAGGCAAGACCAGCTTTGTGATTTCAAACAAGCCATCCTCTGAGGAGTTTATCAAAGAGTGCTTGGTGGCTGTGGATGACAGTTGTGATGACCCAGCCCTGTTAATGAATTTTTTACATGGGACAACGAAAAGAGTTTAGCAGCCACAGGCTCAGTAAAAGGGACTACCAAGGTTTGTTTGTTTGTAAACAACTTACACCTGTCAAAATCTGACAGGGAAAAATGTGGGACTTTTAAAGCAGATGCAAGATAAAGTGACTGAAATGAAGCCAGAAGTAAAATTGCTTTTTTTTCCCGCTGAATCGTACAGCAGAAGGTGTTGTGCAAGTCAGTGAACCATGCTGTTGGTGTTGTAACTAAAACCGTTAACTTCAGTTTGTTGCACTGTTGATTCACTGGATGCACTTGTAGAAACTCAAGACGGACTAGATTCCTGTAGCTGAGCAAGAAAAAATAATTAAAAATAGCAATAGCACTTATTTTAAAATAAAGTTAAGTCTTTTAAATTTTGCAAAAATATGGACATTTTGTGCACAATTGTTTTGGGGAATGTTTATTATATCATGATAAAAATGTTAGCAGTTTTCTTCTATGCTTATTTCAGTTTTATAAAGTGCTCCTGGTAAGAATTAAAGAGATACTGAGCAGATTTGAGTTCAGCTTAGTGGTGTGGCTCTCTGCACCCACCCCTGTTTTATGCTCACTAATCTACAACGAGAATTCTGCATTGTAGAGTCTGCGCGGGTCTTCCACGCTGCAGGTGCACGGCTTGTGTGGACGTGACGCAGCTCGCCTGCAGCAGGTGGTCCAAGAACTAACAGCGAGTTCAGCAAACACACAGAAACTGGTATGTATATACACACAAAGGAGTAACACAATAAAGTCTGGTCTGTCTGAACTATAGCTTAGCCTCTAAGGATCCATTTGTAAAGAGTCGTTTTGTTTCGCTTTGGTTATCCACCAGATTCACACTCCCTGTACTGTTGTCTTCGACCTGGCTAAAACAGACACGGTGGAGAGAGCTGCAGAAGAGATCCTGAAATGTTACGGACAAGTGGACATCCTCATTAATAATGCTGGAATCAGTTACCTTGGCAATATACTAGAGACTCACATTTCAGTTCAGCGGGATGTTATGGAGACAAATTACTTCGGGCCCGTTGCTCTTACACAAGGTTTGTTTAATCTTGTTGGTTTCAGCGTACGGGATGTTTTCATTTATTTTGGCTTGTGGTTGAAAGAGCCGAGCTAAATGTGAAGTTAATAAGTCATTTATGTAGAGATTTGGGTGAAGATTATCATGAATATGAGTCAGCCCTCTCTCTTTCATTTCTTTCCTCTCTCCACAGCTCTCCTGCCTTCCATGGTTCGCCGGCACAGCGGCCATATTGTAGTGATTAGCAGCGTCCAGGGGAAGATAGCCATTCCTTACCGGTCAGCCTGTAAGTCGTCTTTGATTAATGCAAACAAACACAACATGAGTTTGCCAGCAGGAGGAGGGTAACTAAAGCAAGCCTCTGATTTGTCTCATGCTGGTCAGATGCTGCGTCCAAGCACGCCACCCAGGCCTACTTCGACTGCTTGCGGGCAGAGATGGAGCGCTACGGGATCCCAGTGACTGTGATCAGCCCCGGGTACATCTGAACCAACCTGTCGATCAATGCTGTCACAGGAGATGGATCCAAGTATGGAGGTGAGGCAGTGAGAGGATGGAACAAAAGAGTAACAGTAGCAAAAGCAGCATTTTTAAGAGTCAGCTGGTAACAGGTGATAAATCTCAGAGTTATTAAGGTGGTGTTGGAATGTGTGTGGATCTTTGATGCCAGCTGGGATTTTGTGTTTTCTTACTGATTTTTTTTTTTGACTACATAAGGAAAAGACTACAAGCCAAATGGATTTTTATAACTAAATAATAAAAGTAAGAAGCAACATAACCAGAGTAATTTATAAGTTATTGTAGGGTCTTTCTTACCTTACATTAAAAAGCACCTCGAGGCAACTGCTGTTGTGATTTGGTACTATATAAATAAAAGTAATTTGAATTAATTGAAGTAATCTGTACTCTCTTGTATCAATGATGCAACATGTCTCTTGTCTTTGCAACTACCGCTCAGTGTTGGACAGAACTACAGCTACGGGCTGGGACCCCAGGGACGTGGCGTGGGAAGTCCTAAAGGCTGTTCGTCAGCAAAGTAAAGACGTGGTTTTGGCCGGCCCTCTGCCCACTGCTGCAGTATACCTCCGCACACTCTGGCCTGCACTTTTCTTCAAGCTCATGTCCTCGCGCGCTCGAAAGGAGCAAAAACCTAAGGATAAGTGATGTTCGAGCTGGTGAGGTCTAGGACCTGAAATAAGCAAGACTTTGGAGGAAATGAGGAGATCTGTTTTATAACATCTGGGACAGAGCTGGAGTGGGTTTTTGTACTATTCATTGTTTAATGTCTAATTTACATGTTGATATTGTCTGTCATGTCTGAGAAACTTTTACCCTTCCCACCCAAAAACAACAAAAATTGTTGGCAAAAGCCTGCAGTATCACATTTTGCAGGCTGGTGAGAAGAGATGGTTTAATTTGAACTCCATAATTTGGGACTCCTGATGCAAACAGAACAGCTTAAATAAACCAAACTGTGGTAAAGGAATCATGTCTGATGTTTTGGCAGAATGTCTACCCACAACTGTGTCACTTACTCTCCTTTAAAATATCTACTGTGGTTACAAAGTCAACGTTTGCCAACAATTTCTCATTGAAAAATGGTGCAGCACCCGACCTGTTTCTGGGTCATATTTTCCATGCAGTATGCAGAGCACATCACTGAAAATGAGTCACTTCAGCACACGTACGTGCAGTCGAGTTTTTGTTTCCGGCTAATATTCTTTGTCACTTTAAAGTGTCGTCTGGATTGGAGCATGATTGTACTTTTATTGGGAGCAGCGAGGAATTCAGTGTGGAGTCTGTGCGGATAAACCACTCATCCATCTCTGGAGAAGCTGACAAACCTGTCAGAAACAAGCCCAAGGCCAAAGACCGAACTTTGTACAAGCTTGCATATGAACTGCTGTGTATCCCCCAAACACAGTGAATACAAGAAAACAGGCAGGTTTTTATAACTATCTTTATGCACAGAATAAAACACCTTTTACAAACTGAAAACAGTATTTTTTTTTCCTCCTTTCTTGGATGTCACCTTAAATTAAAACAGAAAAAACACTTGTCTCAGAAATATTAACAATAAATAGTCCAAATAATGATTTACATTATGTTACAAAAGCGCAGTGAATACTGGAATTTCCATTTGTACAAATACATCCTTCAATAGGATTCCTTATTAAGAATCATCTAGTGTGACAAGATCAAGCGTTTCCAAATGTTCACAAACTAACACCACAGGAGCGCTTACATTTGTTAGATCGTCTTACAATCTCGTTTGTGGAATGACAAAGAGGTCTAACAGTTTACACCAAACGGGTTCACACAGCTGCATAGAGATGATGCTGGTTGATCAAATTAAATGTGAAGGCAATGAGTCTGTACTGCATGAAAAATTCAGAGAAACGATGTCTGCTTCTGTAACATGCAAGAGCCACTCTTTAGTCATAGTGTTTTGTTAGCATCCACTAGTCAGAGGAAAGTAATTTGGGGGCATATAATAAAAAACAAAAATTAAAATAAATGGAGTCAACTATGGCTTTAGTGTTTCATTAAATTAACCGCTCGCTCTTATGGAGTGTATTTCTACTGGGAACTCAATAGTAGCCAGGACATTCATAATTCTAGTTTGTCAAACAAAATGAATGTGTGGCTGCAGCCAGCTCATTTGTTTGAACTAATTAGGACGGCAAGAAAGCAACAGAACTAAGGAAAGTAAATGAGCAACATTGTTAGATTTCCTTGTAATCGATGGCGTCGGCAAGAGAGCGCCCACCTGTTGTGTCAGCGTTACTGAAAACGACAGCAAAAGTAAACAAAGACACGCCCTCCTTGCTGTTGATCTGGCAGCTTCAGGTCTGGATAGGTCACCTTTTAAAACAGCGCAAGCCTGAATGTATGTTAACAGACAGGCACGCATCAGAGTGCTGCCGCTCACGCGCATCTTTTTGAGTTGTTCATCTCCCTTCATTAAAACCTTCCTGTGCAATTCACGCTCACATCTACAATACAGGAGGGAAATTCTCCCTATTGCAGCTTGCGAATGAGGAGCTGGGAAAGCGCCGAGTCAAAGGAAACGTTTTAATGTGAACGTTCCTCAAGGCTTTCATTCAGACGCAACAACCATGAAGAACAGTACATTACGCACATTATGCTGTTTGTGGCTATAAGCACTGTCAGCACAGACTCTTTAAAACATTCTGATTCAGTCTCCAAATACCACACGTGTGAAGAGGGCTTAAATATCTAAAAAGGTATTCCTGTTTATGCAACAAAATCCAATATTTGAACTTGCATCTCTGCACACAAAACTAATGAGAAATGAATGCAACAATAAAATAATTCCAATAACATTTTCAGCATCTGTGGAGCTACCCAAGTGGAGTCAACCAACAAGCTGCCATTTTTTATTTGTATTTGTTTGTTTTTTTTGTTTTGTTTTTTTTGTTTGTTTTTTTTTAAATGTGGGTTTGAGAAATGAAGAACCCGATTCCAAACACGTGTGACTACAACACAATCTGTAACACCTGAACTCATAAGAGATGAGGAACAAAAAGAAAAGAAAAAAGGAGGCCAACAGGAAAAATGAACTTCTACACATCACTTTGTTTTGTTCCACTTTTGCTACTGAACTATGCCAAGTATCTCTTTCTCACCGACATTACTTTTAATAAAAATCACAGTCCAGTGGCTGTTTGCCACCAGCTGATGATCTGAACTGCACATTTTGAGCGGTCAGCCTTACAGCCTTTAATACACACGCACACACAGATACATTCATGCACTCACACACCGAGAGCAGGAAGAGACATGAAAGATCAGATATTTTGTTCGGATATGGCATAGTATTTTCCTGTACATGAGGTTGTATCTTTGTAAACTCATTTGTTTTATCTAAAGTGTTTGTATTTAAAGGGAATTGTTCCTTAGAGAACAGTTCAGTGAAACCAACGCAACTCGCTTTTGAACAATGGTCACGGTTGACCACCTATTATTGCACTTTTACAAACAGGCCATGGATGGCTTTGAGGGGGGATGGGGTTGGCCTTTCTCCCCAGTCTTCTTTCTCCAAACAGGGAGAAGACAGAGAGGAAACCTCTCCTCTCCTCACTTACAGTACCTCTTGTCACCAACAACATGATGCTCTAGGTGAGCAAAGTTCTGCCTTGGTCTCTTTTTAGGAATGGCCTGCTTATCGACAGGTGTGAGAACCAGACGTGGTAAAAGTTGGGGTAATTTGCAGCTGCTGGCTGCAAATCGGTTTTGAATTTCTAGCAGTAGTCACTGCTTCCAAGTGTGGGCCCAGAAGTTTGTGTCTCTCTCTCCTGGAACTGTGGAAATGCCTGGAACTGGCTGTAGATTAGAGGTACAGATGACCATGGCTTGGTGGAGTCTTCCTCAGGGAGGTGGAATGGAGGGCTCAGTTACGGCGAGCTCCTGAGCCAGATCATTGAAGCGAGCGATGTAGTCTATGCTGCTCTCACTCATCATACAAGCAAGCTGAGAATCCATCTGCAAGCAACACCAAAGAGCTTTCAGACTGACAACAAGGGCAAATCCAAGAAGGAGAAAAAACCCCCAAAAAACAAGATTTTTCCAGACATCCCTCGAACAGTTTCATACTTTAGGTCAAGAGTGCAGGGGGGGAAAAGTTCATCACATCAATATCTGTCAATGAAATTAAATTATTTACTGAAAAAGCAGATGTGTTAGTCCAAACACAGGAGGCAACAGTCACCGGGCTCTATTCACCTCCCAGGCAGGTTTGGGCCCCATCCCAGGAAACAGGTTTAAGCTAACAAGTCTGCGTTTGTTAACCCTGAGATGAATCACTTAACACAATCTGAACTAAACCTGCTCACTGGCAGGTTATCTTTAACAAACTTAGAGCTTCTCTCTGCCTCATCCCCTCCTGCCACACCTGAACCAGCTAACTGACACTCCCGATTCATTTCTTCATAAAGTCGCTATCAAAGCACGCAAGAGAGCGAGAGAGAGCACTAAAAATGGAAACGTGTTCACAGACTGAGATTCAGATATTAAATGCTGTCAGCATTTCAAAAGGTATGGTGTCTGAATCTCAGGGTGTGACTCAACAAGTTTTTCATTAAAAATCACCTAAAATTTGGTGGATCAGCCCAGAAGCTGATCTATCCAAAAGGTACCATGTGGTCCCTAACACAACCGGCTCTGGGTCAGAGTCCACTTGCACAGCAGGACAGATCCAAAAGGGGATAAGAACCACATTTTCAGAGTGGATATAAATGCAGGTTATTTTTAAAATGGGAAGTGATGTTTTTACATTTACATTTTAGAGACTAATTAATAACATATAACATGTTGGTTGCTGAGATTCAGACTGTGTTGTGTTTGTGGCAAGTGTTGCTTCTCAGTCACAACTTTCTTTCATTTAATCAACAAGCATTTACTTACCTCTGCCACATCAGGAAGGCCACGGGATTGAATCATGAGAATCATGAGAATTGCAGTCCAGGAGGCTAGGACCGAGTAGAGCTGTGCCACTGGAGGGGCCAGTGGGGGTTAGGGTGGTCCGTCTGCCCTTATCAGGAGAGACCATGCTGGCTGCAAGGAAAATAAGAGCAAAAGACTGAGTAAATGGCCTTTCATCATACAGCTGTGTTAGTAATATTGGGGATTTTACAAACAAATCTTTGTAAATGTTGACTGCACGTGCTGCTGTATGCAGCATTTTTAGTGGGAAGTAATGATAAAAATACATCCACTTAATATTCTGTTCTTCTTGGCCTAAAATGTAACTTCTGGCACACTCTTGAGAAAGGAAGCAAAAAAACTCTTACAAAGGAGGCATCCCAGTGTGGAGTCAGACGAGTCGCTGGGGTACCACTGAGGGTCGTGGCTGGGTGAAGGGATCCAGCCTCTGGATGGGCTGAGCGAGGGAGACGAGGCCAGCAGTTTGGAGCCGTCGCTGTTGCCCAGCTTGGCTGGAGAGAGAGCAGCCTCCTCACCTGCAGTGCAGCAGGCAAACAGAAATGAGATATCAGCGATTAAACTCAGCAGGCTCAGATGTTTAGCTGCTTGGATGTCAACGTGCACTCTTTTCCACAACCTGCAGAGGAATTAATGCTGTGGAGCCACAAAGCTGACCTCAGTGGTAATTACAAAACCTTTCTAACCTACTCTCACTTTCCATTTCACTAAACAAACATCATCAAGCTTTATTTAGCAGTTTCTTGTCAATATGGCTCGGGTAAGACGTCTGCACGTGCACGCACCGTAATGTGTGGAGTTGATGGCAAGCTCGATGATGGAGTCGCTGATCTGCGTTTGAGGTTCTCCGGGGGTTAGAGCCTCTTCAGGAGGGCCTGGGAGTGAGATATCAAGGAGCGAGGCAACGCTCGGGGGAGAGAGGAGTGAGTCTCCCCCGCCGGTGACTCCAGGAGACGGAGGTGGTACGCCATTCTATGGAAAGAGCGATTTAACTTAGCACATCACATTTTTTTAAACCATTTATTCAAGCATAGCTGACAATTTTCTTTACCAAATGGTGATCAGCTACGACTGGAAAACAAATGAGGTTACGCAGACTCACTGCCTTTAACTAAGCCAAGTGTTCCCTCACAAAGGTCCACTGTGAGCAAGGAAACGCTCTGATGGCGATACAAACAGCTTTATTTATCCCATCAGGGCAAACTGTTTGGAGCAGCTTGTTTTTAAACCGTAACAGACAAATAAACAGGTGATCATGAATATGACAACTGTATGCAAGAATAATGTCTACAAAGAAAATCTATAAAAATTACTAAATCATTTGTGAAGTCTTGTACGACAGATGCACAGTAAAAAGAAAAACATTATGCAAAACCTGGCCTACACCGCACAGATAAACAGAAAATCATTAGAGTGAGCAATAACTTTCATTAAAGTAAGATAAATCAAAAACTGACCGTTTTAAATGTAACACTCCAAGATGGTAATGGGCAATAGCATTTATTCTAATGCCACAGGCAAGGAGGAGACATCAAATGAAGGAGGGTTCTAGTCCGTGTGTGTGTGTGTGTGTGTGTGTGTGTGTGTGTGTGTGTGTGTGTGTGTGTGTGTGTGTCTGTCTCTGACCTCTGGAACATTTTGCTGGTGGAGTTGAGAGTCTGGCTCAGCATCAGCAATGGGAGTGGTGGCGAGAAGAGCGCTGTTATCCACAGTGGAAGAATCCACCTCCCGACAGGGACTGCCTGGGATGATGCCTGCAGACTTAGCTGCCAGGTCAATGGCACCTGAAAGTATTAACAGTTCAGGCAAACGAGAGATTTGTCATATCACTCCTGATAAGCATCAACAGCAACAGCATGTGAAGAGCAGAGCAGGAAGAAAAAAAAAAAAAAAGGATGGTCCAAGGTCTTCTGGAAAAATGTTTTTGCTTCTGTCGTCTGCACAGAAATACTGTCTGTCACTGACCTTCTCAGAGTTCTAGATTTTGACACAGGAATCTTACACAAATACAACTTGGACCTTAAATATGTTTTTAAGCAATTTTATAAAATATGTCTGTGAAGGTTCTCAGTCATCCAGGTCATCGTAGTCAAAGGAGCTTACAAAGAAAAGCATCTGGACTTCTTTAAGTTACTTGAAGACGTTTCACCTCTCATCCGAGAAGCTTCTTCAGTTCTAAGGTCAAATGGTGGGGAGTCCCAGATTTAAACCTAGTGGGAGTATCCCCCCACAGAGGGACAAAAGGACCCCTGATGATCCTCTAATCGCCTGAGCCAAGGTGTGAAACTGGGTGCTTATAAAAGCAAAGTTGTTGACCCCATAAAAACAACAATATGTAATTTTTTTGCAGTATATTTGGTGTAGAGTTTATCAATATTTCAATAAAACAGAAAAATGTAGTAGATAACAGAAGAAGTCCATACTAGAGAGCTGGCTGGCCCCCGCAGAGCTGGATGTTGCTGGGGTTGTTTTAGTTTGGACAGAGCGAGAGGAAGGAGCTAGTCGGGGATGGATCGGCCGGAAAGATCCAGTTCCTGAAGGAAGAAACAGGAAGTGAGAGAGCAGACAATTACCAGAGGGTCTTGCTGAGAAAGAGAAATCGTTTTTAGCTGTGATTTCATTAATGCATACTGTAAAACTACGCCCTAAACATTTCCAGCCTCAGCTGACGACATATTCTATCGTTCTGTCCTGCCATCTGAGGAGTACCTGTGGCAGAGGAGTTGGAGAGGATGGAGAAGGAGCAGACGTGTTGAGGAGTGTCTCCTGTAGTTCTGGGCAGCAGTGTTCGCTGTGAACGAGAAAGAAGTGGCCAAACAAAAACACACTTAGGAAAACCCGCCTTCCACCCAACCAAGCCCAGAACTGATGAATGGATAATGATCTTGCTCTCACCTGAACTACAAGTGGTTTGCGAAGTTGTCTGTTCCGAGGTTTTCTCTGTCTAGAAAGGAAAAGATCTGACTGCATCTGTGAGAAAAAGAAAAGAAAAAAGCACATATTAATGCTCGTTAATACATGAATTATGTCTCTGTACAGTTGGCATAAACAAAAAATGATGCATTATTCTGGCTTACACTGATCGAGTCGAGCTGCTGTCTGAAGGCTAGCTCTGCCTCTTTGTTAGGGGAGAACATTCGGTTGTGCCGTGAGCTGTTGGGTGGCAGCGTGGTGGGTACTGCGAACACGCTGCTTTCTGATTCGCCAACTGCAGTAGAACCCAGCAGAGAGCGGGTAAGGTTGCGCCCACCTGAACAGGATTGAAACAGATGTGGTGCCACATCAGGAAAGGCAGCTATTTGAAGACAACTTCTAAAGAGGAAGCATCGGTGCTGCATAATTACTTCTCGCTGTTTAATAACTACAGCACTGTAAGTACAGAAAAGACTTTATCACAAAAGCCAGCAGGAGAGAGACATAAATACCTCCAGCACTTGGCAGCTGTAACTTGGGCATGCGCAAAGACGCCTGCGGCCGCCCACAGCTGGGGCTACGGGCGCCTGCAACAGGACCCTTCGCCGGAGGTGTGAGGACCTGGTTTTGCTCCTCCTGATAGGTCTTGAGGGGTGATGTGGCTGTGGAGCACAGCTCTGGAGCCTGAAGGAAAAGACACATGATATGCTCCTATCTCGAAATAGCACTTTCATTGAAAAAGACAAAAAAAAACCAAACAAAAAAAAAAACCTGTGGTGTTCATAGTACATAACCAGTAACATGTTTTTCATCAGCTGGCTTTGTACGGAATATAAACTCTTCACACTGCTGCATCTTAAAAATGTTTAATTTTAAGCCTTAATGCCACTGATAATTACACATTTTTCATCTTTTCAACTTGTAATTTAAACAACACACCAGGCCACAATCTTGGAAGACAGAAAAGGGAAAACTTACCAGAGGTTTGGGGTTGACTTCAGTGGAAACCAGCTTGAGTAAGCAGCGCAAAACTCGATTTGTCCTGTCGGGCTTTGGCTGCACTGAGGCTTGTCCCTCTTCTGAGTTGCTGGGTGGAGCTGTGACCGGCTGCCACTCGTACTCCAGCTGCAGCTTGCCTGGCTTCCCAAACATCAGGTACAGCTCGGCCAGGGTGACGTTCTCTGCGTCAC
Source organism: Maylandia zebra (assembly GCF_041146795.1). NCBI lineage: Eukaryota > Metazoa > Chordata > Actinopteri > Cichliformes > Cichlidae > Maylandia > Maylandia zebra. Next base: position 67,477 of record NC_135170.1, read on the forward strand.
GGGCGCTCCAGCCTTCCTCTCTGATCTGCTCAACGACCCGTTCTTTGGTCGCTGGTGGGGAAGCTTGCGACACGGCTTCGTCTGAGCCAGTCACTGGAGGTTTGACTGAAGGAGGCTGATTTGCCTCCGAGGAAGACGCGCTGGTGCTCTGCTCCTCTTTGTACTGCTCAGCGGAGCCATCGGCACCACTACATGACCTGTCCGTGCTTCTGGTCATGGCTAAACCACCACTGACCTCAACGCCAGTGCAGGCCTTTCCTGGATCAGAAGATCCCATCCCATCTCCCTCTTCTCTGACAGTCAGCTGAGAGGAAACTGGGACACAAGGGGACTGAAGTCTCTTCTCCTCTACCTTTGCAGAACTGTCTGCTGATGGATCAGGGTTGGGGGTTTCAGTTCGACGAGCATCACCCGTTATAGTCAGTGAAGCACCAGCAACAGCAGCGCTTCCCCGCCCAGATTTGCTGCCAGTTCGAGGTTGTGGAGCTGCATGGATGCCCAGGATCTGGGCAGCTGGCAACTCCTTGGCATTAGGTCGGCTCTTGCCACTCTCGATCCAATGGACAGTGCAGGACGCTTTGGAGTGAACCACACGTGCCACCCCAGGCAGTGTAGTCAATGTGCAGCTCTCAGCTGGAAAAAGAAAAAGTTCTTCCTTCTGAGTTATGCTGGGAGAGGCTGTGCTGGTCTGGTTGCCTTCTAGAGCCTCTCTCTCCATGAGACTCTTAAGCTGAGTTTTCAAAGTTAAGGACCAGTTTATATTCGACACAAGCTGGTACAGTGGGGCAAAAAAGTATTTAGTCAGCCACCGATTGTGCAAGTTCCCCCACTTAAAATGATGACAGAGGTCAGTAATTTGCACCAGAGGTACACTTCAACTGTGAGAGACAGAATGTGGAAAAAAAAAAAATCCATGAATTCACATGGTAGGATTTGTAAAGAATTTATTTGTAAATCAGGGTGGAAAATAAGTATTTGGTCACCTCAAACAAGGAAAATCTCTGGCTCTCACAGACCTGTAACGTCTTCTGTAAGACGCTTTTCTGTCCCCCCACTCGTTACCTGTATGAATGGCACCTGTTTGAACTCATCTGTATAAAAGACACCTGTCCACAGCCTCAAACAGTCAGACTCCAAACTCCGCTATGGCCAAGACCAAAGAGCTTTCGAAGGACACCAGGAAAAGTATTGTAGACCTGCACCAGACTGGGAAGAGTGAATCTACAATAGGCAAGCAGCTTGGTGTGAAAAAATCAACTGTGGGAGCAATCATCAGAAAATGGAAGACATACAAGACCACTGATAATCTCCCTCGATCTGGGGCTCCACGCAAGATCTCATCCCGTGGGGTCAAAATGATCATGAGAACGGTGAGCAAAGATCCCAGAACCACACGGGGGGACCTGGTGAATGACCTGCAGAGAGCTGGGACCAAAGTAACAAAGGTCACCATCAGTAACACACTACAACGGCAGGGAATCAAATCCCGCAGTGCCAGACGTGGTCCGCTGCTGAAGCCAGTGCATGTCCAGGCCCGTCTGAAGTTTGCCAGAGAGCACATGGATGATACAGCAGAGGATTGGGAGAATGTCATGTGGTCAGATGAAACCAAAGTAGAACTTTTTGGTATAAACTCAACTCGTCGTGTTTGGAGGAAGAAGAATACTGAGTTGCATCCCAAGAACACCATACCTACTGTGAAGCATGGGGGTGGAAACATCATGCTATGGGGCTGTTTTTCTGCCAAGGGGACAGGACGACTGATCCGTGTTAAGGACAGAATGAATGGGGCCATGTATCGTGAGATTTTGAGCCAAAACCTCCTTCCATCAGTGAGAACTTTGAAGATGAAACGAGGCTGGGTCTTCCAACATGACAATGATCCAAAACACACCGCCCGGGCAACAAAGGAGTGGCTCCGTAAGAAGCATTTGAAAGTCCTGGAGTGGCCTAGCCAGTCTCCAGACCTCAACCCCATAGAAAATCTGTGGCGGGAGTTGAAAGTCCGTGTTGCTCGGCGACAGCCCCAAAACATCACTGCTCTCGAGAAGATCTGCATGGAGGAATGGGCCAAAATACCAGCTACTGTGTGTGCAAACCTGGTAAAGACCTATAGTAAACGTTTGACCTCTGTTATTGCCAACAAAGGTTATGTTACAAAGTATTGAGTTGTATTTTTGTTATTGACCAAATACTTATTTTCCACCCTGATTTACGAATAAATTCTTTACAAATCCTACCATGTGGATTCATGGATTTTTTTTTTTTCCACATTCTGTCTCTCACAGTTGAAGTGTACCTCTGGTACAAATTACTGACCTCTGTCATCATTTTAGGTGGGGGAACTTGCACAATCGGTGGCTGACTAAATACTTTTTTGCCCCACTGTATATGCCCCAGAAAGCAGCATGTTAGAGCAGTACATTTCTAATATGTACACTAGGAATGAAAAACACTCTGAAGAGTTTTGCATACATATTGCACTGTAATGTTTTTTTTAAAAAGGATACAATCCACTGGTCATGATAAGCCCACTTCTGTTTCAGATACTCTATGAGGCTGGAAACTTTCCTGTGGAGCTCCACCACCATCCTGAGAAAACAGAAAAAACATTTGATGTCAACTTTGCAAAATACAACACTACCAGGTCGAATACGTCTGACATAAACTACTTCTACATTTTACACTTAGACTACTGTGGATCAAATTTAATAGAGTTTTCTAAAACCGAAATAATCCTGTGTGGGAAAAATCAAAACGCCAACTACGTGCTCCAAAAATAACTAAAATAAAACAGAAATGTTCATTAATGTATAGTTTTACTATATTTGTTTTGTCACGTTTGCAAACAAATGCATACTGACATTGCTGTAATTCAGCCATTTTCACAAAGTCTTTACCCTTCTTCAACCTACCCATGATAAATAACCCTTATTATCATAATAATTAAACAAAAAAACAAAAAAAAAACCCTAACACTGAAACCAGTAAAAACGAAACTGAACCTCAAAAGAAGCAAACCCAGTCTGAACACTAACTGAAAACTGAACTGAGAACAAAAATTAAAAATGAAAGAAATAGAGTTTAAACTTTGAACAGCATCATGTCTGAGGGTGTTTACACTTTTCAAATTTCACGAGTTAGCTTAAAAAAAAACATATACACACATATTTAATTTGCACAAAAAAAAAAAAAAAAAAAAAAAAAGAGCTGACCCAGAAAACGGTGGAAAACATGCAAACCATCAAACTGAAATAAGCAGTCTGAAGCCAAGAAGAGGTTCTTAAATTAGCTCAGGCTTTGTTGCATCACCATGGCTTGAACTAATAAAATAAATAAATAAAATAATAATAGAAAATGAATTAATGAAGGTATGACATCTCTCCGACTCTTGGATGTTATGCTTTTGAAAATATATTGTGGTTCTTATCCATGTCAGACCTGAGGCGAGGGTTGTGGGCAAGACTCTGAACTCGGGCCCAGGAGTGGTTACTGCGTGGCTGGAGCTCCACTGCCACCTTCAAGGGCAGACGCACCGGCTTCTGGTCCTCTTCATCACTCACTCCTGCAGGACACAAAATTACAGATTCAGCCACTATAAGAAAAGCCCAAAACCTATAAACTCAACTATGCTCTCTCACTTAATCAACCACGACAAAATGAAAAGGCAGCCATCAATCTCGGTGGGATCCATTCACAGATTTACATACAACAATGACAAGAGACAGTCTTTTTCTACCCTTGATGAAAGCAAATATTTTCAGTAAGTGTGATGAGTGGGTGTTATTGAGCAGAGGGGTTGATGACAGCTGGTCAGAACAGTCATCTCCTTCATCCTCCTCACTTTGCACCCAAAGTTACCATGGAAACACCACCAGCCCACTTGATGCCATGGTTTTTGTAAAAAAGCCCCGCCCCCGTGAACCCCCCAGTCTCACCATCAGTGAGGTTTTCAGTGCTTGTTCTGTAACGCGTGTGCTGGGTTTCTGCAGGCTCATACTCACCATCTGGATCACAAAGTTTCTTCAACGCTCGGCACATTGGAGCTTTGATCCGCAGGTTCCTCCCCTTAGAGCGCACGGTGGTGGCCCTGGTGGAACAGAAGAATCTTTATTCATATATGTTGTAAGCTCTAAACCTTGCCGTGCCACAGAGAAAGCATCTGACTACATACTGTCAACTCAGCCCTCAGATTTGTTTTTCATACTAGCAAAGTGCTAATCTGTATCTTTCCAAATGTGATCTAGTGCATCAGTTTAAAGTATCACAATCCCAGATGTGTACGTAAACCCACTAGCCAAAGCTTCTGCCACAGACTTACCCTTGCTGGATGAGTTCGTTCAGCTTTGCCACATTCTTATCATCCATCACTGTCAAAGACAAAACACAAGACAGCTAGTTAAGACATGCTCCTCAGGGGCAACTGCCCCGAGCCACAGGGATCATCTGGAGTTTAATCACATCCCCTGTGTCCACAACCAGCAGAACAAACAGCAAAACACACGCAGTCTACATTGCATCCAAGCGCTTTCACAGCCCTCACTTACATCCTCCAACTTTTTTGCGAAGCTCGGCGTAGCAGATGAGGCCGTACAGTTCTTGAGAAGATTTCTTTAACACCCTGGAGTACACTGAGAAGGAAAGGAAGCACAAGTCACAACACTGGTGGAGGCCTGTGCGTGCTACATAAAGATAACATGAGAGTAACACTGGGTGCTTTTTGTAGGGGAAAAGAGCTCCAGCTTATCTGGTGAACTTCTTTAACATATGTTTTGCTTGCTAAAAAACAAAAATGTCAGTGTGAGTTCTGTTGTAGGAAAAAATAATAATATATGTGGCTGTTTAACAGCATCTCTTCTTTACTTCTCATTCACAGTGTCTGCAGTAAGTAGCATAACTGAAACAACTAAACACAAACCTAAAATAAACCAATTAAGATCAGCCTAAGACATCACCTTGTTGTATGAGTTGTACACATTTTTATGAGGCGTCATTCGATAAAGTCATTACAGTGTACAAACTTCATATTTGGGGATCAAAAATTCCAAGGTGAATTAAGAGAGAGAGAAAAAAAGCAACTCACCGTTAGCGAAGTCGATGTGTTTGGAGATCTTGTGCCAAGTTCGGTAGTAAAAGTGGCGGACCTGTTCCTTGTTCTTCACCATATTTGCTGGCTTGCCTCTCTTCTTGTACTTCATTGCAATGTTGTTCTGGATGGCCTCAAAATCCTTCCCGTGCTGGGAACAAAGGAGGGCAGCCGTGAATCTACGACGTCAAAAGATCTACACATGGTAAACTTTTAACTTGGTAAAAGGTTGTTGCAAGCTTTACCTCATAAAGACCCTCAAAAAAGCTGTTTTTGTCCTCGGCGCTCCAGGATTCCCACTGCCGACGGGCTCTTTTCTGGTTACCAGCTTGTTCTTCCTTCTCTGTAGACCCTTGGCCCTTGGAGGTCTTGGATACTCCCCCCGTGGAGCTGACCACAGGCCCGGTCTGCCCCACCACACCCTGGGAAGAGGAGCCATTCTCTGCCCCTGTTTTAACACAGAAACATTCAGAGGAAAGGCACAACTTAAATATCAGCTCACCACCCTGGCTGTTTTTTATGTCATAACGAAAAAAGGTTGATCTGAGGTGTGTGATTTGCGAGATGTTAAAATACATGCACACAAAGCCACCCACTGCCATTACAGCGCACAGAACCTGCAGAGCTTCCCTCTCTGTGGTTAAGCTCTGGCAAGGAGACAGGAAAAGCAATCAGTCCCTATGGTCAGGTCTACATTACACAGTTCCAAAACCAACTCATGGTGGGCTCCACTGGCCAAGTTTTCTGGCCCAGTACTGTGCACAACACCAGGAGACATTAGCAGGAGCACCCAGAGAGTTGCTGTTGCAGTACTGTGCTACATTATAAAAATAAATAAATAAAGAAAAAAAAGTGTTGTTTTTTTTTGTTTTTTTTTAGCCCAAATGGGTGTTAATTTACAAACACAAGCATGTGACTGGCTCACAGACAATAACCTAGATGTGTCGCCTTCAAAATAGAAGTGCACCGATATAGCATCACATAAAAATAAGTGAGGCTTTCTTAGTCAGACAGTCAAACGTTTGTGCTCAATCTAAATATAGTTTCTGACACAATCAGAGCTTTTCTGTTTCAAACAACAAAAATCCACCAGTCATACCTGTCAAAGGATACACAAGTAAATAATATTGTTTCTGATCTGATCAATGGCTGCTGTTTTGTGGACAAAGCAATTTTAAAAGGAAAAATGTACAAATTAAAATCACAGATGTATAATGTACTGAAATATTTTTCCAAATAAATTCCACTTTTCAATGAGGAACACACAGATTACTGGGTGGCATAGCCTCATTAACAAACTCAAAAACCACCACCACCTTACTAAGTCTCAGCCCCACCCAAAGCTGTCTGTGCCTCCAGAGGGACAGGTAGTGTGGAAACCCAGGAGGTAATGCCTCGTCTGCATAGATAAACTGACACCAACCAGCTCACACTTAGCAAATACAATACTATTAGTGATTGGTAGCCTACAGGGGAATCCTTCATTGTGTTTAAAAGTCATCCTGAAAGCCTTAAGTCATCTCTAGCTTTGATTCATTGTTTAGAAAGTTCCTGATATCAGTCACCCTCTGAGTTACTACAGAGGCTCATTCAGATTATTTGCAAAACCAAAACTGAATAATGGCAAATAAATTACAACCTCTGCTTTACTGGTATTTGTTGTAAAATGGGGGTGATAAAAAAAACAAAACAAAGGTAGCCTAGGCTAAATCTGTGGGTCAATGAAATGATTGGCTGAAAACTGCAACATCATTCTAGTCCAATTTCCTATATAGTCCCAAAAGAAAATAATAAGAAAAAAGACAAAAGAACTGTAAGCAACCCTGTTCAGTAATGTCCCTTTCCTGTCCTGATATCAGGTCCATTTTAAGCCCGTGATTTAAACAGACACAGTTGAAAGGTACAAATGTGCATGACACGAATTCAAACGTGGTGCAGATGTGTGTCACAGGTTGATCTGGCTGTAGGCTGTGGCACTTGGCCAGAGGTGGCGCTGGTTGACTCGACTCCATGTTAGTGCACAAAGTAAACTGCTCGCTGTAGTTGTGAAGCAAAAACGCTGAAATCGGAGAAATAAACCGTGCGAGCGGAACGATAACGACGACAAGAGTCTCCCGATCGTTTACTCTTGCTGTCCTGTGAACAACATCGGCGTGGTGTTAATTGTTTGCTGTTTTCGCGATCGCGTCGCGAATGAGGATATCACCAGATAAACTCGCCACATTTTAAACATTTTGTTGTTCAACAGCATCAAGACTGACGGAGTGTGTTTGAGATAACCTCACAAGTGTCACAGATGACACATTTGGCGTTTTTTTGCTGGTTTGTCGGTAGCAGCTCCTGAAACGCAAGACTGCCACACATCTGTTCGACCAACGCCAGTTGATCTAAACGCCAGTAGATCTGGAACACCGCCAGTCCGAGTGTCAGGTGAACTGAACTTCAGGTAAGAAGTTATGACCTGCAGTCTATCTGGGTCAGATATAAACCAAGTTTAGGTGGAGTTTATTTTCGTTGTGCTGACTTTTTACCCTCAGTTGCAATAACTAGTACTGGTTCTAGCCAGCTTGACAGAGTTTATATACAGCTGGGTGGGTGCTATGACGTTACTGATAGTGAACTTTATTTTATTCATAAGGTTAGTTAGTAGAGTTGCCAACGGCTCTTTAAAAAAATGGAATGGTCCCTCATTCAGAGAAAATATTACACGTTTCGTATTGAGCTGAGAAGGAACACAGTTTGTCCCGGACTTTCGCTATAATGAAAAAAAGACACAAAGCTGGAGTTATTCTGTCGTTACGCTGCACAGCTGCCTCTTCTCCTCTCATCCTCTCCCCTGCCTCTCCTGTTGCTACTTCAATCATGAAACTGATCAATGATCAGCTGATTGGCTTTTCTCCCTTGTTTATTTATCGCCCACTTTGCGCCAGAAAGAGGGAAACCAGCAGATGTCGCGCTAAACAACAGCAGCACATTTAAGCTTGATCAGCTGTTGTTAGAATTTATTTGATATTACTTTCTAGTATCAGCTGATGTTTGCTGGAGTCACAGCTGTAAAAGCTGCTGGTCATGATATCGGTTTGGATATGTGGTGAGAGGGAAACATGAAGATGAAACCAGGAGATGTCCTTACTGAATCATCAGAGCTGAACAGGTGATGGAGAAACAGGTTTACCTTTTAGTTCACATGAATGAGTTGAAGGGAAGTTATGAACTGTTTCTGAGACACAAATAACACCAGGATCCTTTTTTATGTAGCTGACAGCTGGCAACTGTGCAGGGGTGGATCTAGGAAAGTTTTGCCAGGGGGCCAGGTAGGGCATTAACAGGGAAAGGTGGGGCACAAAGAAATACTTTTCTTTCTTATTCTCATTTAAAATATCTAGCTTTTATTAAATAATTATCTAAATCTTACAACCAAAGTTTTTATCTGACGTAAAATGTATAGAAATCATACATATACCAACAAGACAGTGTACATCACTGTCACAACAGCATTTGTTTTCAGTCAAAGTCTTTATGGCTTTAATACCTGGTGGGCCGGTCTCTAGTCAAAATGCCTGATTTTCTGTCCCAGTCCAGCCCTGCAGGTTAATACTGGCAGTGTCACCATGCCAGCTGACTGTATTTCATCATCAGCCAGTGTTGTTCTTGATCAATATTACCAAAGTTTACCATAAGGCAGCATAGAAAGTATTTACTTGCTTTCAGGTTTTATTCAAATGTTAGTCTTTTCAGTTGTTTCCCCACTTTTTTCCTGTTTCAAAATCAAACACCAGTTTGTGAGAAGATTATCTTCTTTTTTTTAATAGGCATTGGTTTTGCATTGGCATTGGCTAATTTGTCAATTCTTTGTTACAAATGTTCGTATTTTAATATTCAAAAATGTTTTTGCCCAAAACATATGTGCACTATATGTCAGTAAAAATATTATGCAAATATTGCTGTCCTTGAATGCTGAGTAAACACTGACAAAGCACTGATTGTATCTCTTGTACTTTATCAACGCAGTATCTAAAAACTTTGCACCATAGTGGTTAAAATCTCATTCTAATAAGAATTAAAAGCGCATTCGGTTATTAGGTTTATAGGATTATTGAATTATGGTTAACGGTTGGTAGATTTTTTTTTTTAAAACATTATCTGCCAATTACATCTGCCACCCTTCTCCAAATCTGTGCCCCTACCTGGCCCCCCAACAAAAATTTTCTAGACACGCCACTGGGTCCGGGTGGATCTCCACCAGCAGCTCAGCAGGCGAATCCGAAAACTGACACTGACGGCCAAACTCGCAGCGGTGCTTGGAGTAAGCATAAGTGGACCTGGACCTCACCGGACCTGGAGTACCTGATGATTAAGTGCCGGCCATTCTGGCTACCGAGGGAATTTACAGCAGTGATTATTACGGCTGTTTACATTCCCCCACAAGCCGACACTGACCGAGCACTCAGGGAACTGTACAGCGCGATCAGCAGTGAGGAAACCGCACACCCAGAGGCAGCGTTTATCACAGCCGGAGACTTTAATAAGGGAAACCTGAAGAAAGTCTCACCCAAACTCCACCAACACATCCATTTTAACACTCGTGGAGACCGGCTACTCGACCACTGCTACATCTCTTTCCGGGATGCGTACAAAGCCCTCCCCCGCACCCCATTCGGCCAATCAGATCACCGCTCCATCCTGCTCCTGCCCGCCTACAGGCAGAAGCTGAAACAGGAAGCTCCAACCCGGAGGGCGGTGCTGTTTTGATCACGCGGACTGGGAAATGTTTCACGTGGCTGCTAGGGACATTGACGAGTACACAGACTCAGTCTGCGGATTTATCAGGAAATGCGTGGAAGATGTCGTCCCATCCAGAACAGTTAAATCCTTCCCAAATCAAAAACCCTGGATTAACGGAGATGTTCGCGCGGCACTGGCGGCACGGAGCACCGCCTTTGCCTCCGCGAACACATCGGACTACAAACACGCACATTACCAACTCCGGAAGACTATCTAAGCAGCCAAACGTGAGTACAGGGACAGGGTGGAGCAACAGTTCGACAACCCTCGGAGTATGTGGCAGGGACTAAACACGATCACAGACTTTAGAGGGAAAACCAGCACACCGCAGACCACGGCCTCTCTGTGTGAGGATCTAAACGTATTCTACGCTAGATTCGACACAGCGAACACCATGAGACCGGACAGTGTGCGCACCGCGGATGACGTCAGTGCGCACACTGTGTCTGAGGAGGATGTGCGGAAGTGCTTCAGGAAGGTGAACGCACGCAAAGCTACTGGTCCAGACGGGATTCCCGGCCGCGTCCTCAAGTCATGCGCGGCTCAGCTGGCTGCAGTGTTCACGCACATCTTCAACCTTTCCCTCTCTCTGTCTGTAGTCCCAGCCTGCTTCAAAATGGCCACCGTCGTCCCTGTACCCAAATCCTCCACCATCTCCTCATTGAACGACTGGCGACCTGTAGCCCTGACCCCCATCGTAAGCAAATGCTTCGGTCACTGGACCCCTCTACAGTTCGCATACCGCCACAACAGGTCCACTGATGATGCCATAGCCTTGACACTACACACTGCCCTGTCACACCTGGAGAAGAGAGACACGTATGTGAGAATGCTGTTTGTAGATTACAGCTCAGCATTCAATACCATCGTTCCCTCGAAGCTGGACAGGAAACTGCAGGATCTAGGACTGAGCAGCTCCCTCTGCAGCTGGATCCTTAGCTTCCTGTCTGACAGACGCCAAGTGGTCAGACTGGGCAGCATCACCTCATCCCCCATCACACTGAACACTGGTGCCCCACAGGGGTGTGTACTGAGCCCTCTCCTGTACTCACTCTACACCTACGACTGCACAGCCACTAACAACTCCAACATCATTGTGAAGTTTGCGGACGACACTACAGTGGTGGGTCTTATCACCAATGGTGATGAGACGGCTTACAGGGAGGAGGTCAGCGCCCTGACCCACTGGTGTCAAGACAACCATCTCACACTCAACGTCGCAAAGACAAAGGAGCTGATAGTGGACTTCCGGAGGTGCAGAGAAGTACACACCCCCATCACCATCAACGGCGCTGCTGTGGAGAGAGTGAGCAGCTTCCGGTTCCTTGGTGTACATCTGGCTGAGGATCTTACGTGGTCAGTACACACAAACAAAACAGTGAAGAAGGCGCAGCAGCGCCTCTTCTTTCTCAGGAGACTGAAAAGATTCGGCATGAGCCCCCGCATCCTCAGGACCTTCTATCACTGTGCCATTGAGAGCATCCTCACTGGATGCATCACCACCTGGTATGGCAACAGCACCGCCTACAACTGCAAAGCTCTCCAGCGAGTAGTGCGGTGCTCTGAACGGATAATTGGAGGTGAGCTTCCCTCCCTCCAAGACATCTACAGGAAGCAGTGCCTGAGGAAAGCGGGGAGGATCATCAAGGACTCCAGTCACCCCAGCCATAAACTGTTCAGACTGCTTCCATCAGGAAGGAGGTTCTGCAGCATCCGGTCCCGTACCAGCAGACTGAGAGACAGCTTCTTCCATCAGGCCATCAGACTGCTGAACACTTCATAGACACCTCAGCTTCACTACTGGAACTTTAACATTATGCACTCCACACTGTACAGTAACGCCACTGTTTTGCACATGTCTCAACTCTGTATATTTTTATATATTTTATTTATTGTTGACTCTATTTAATTTGTAAAATATGTGTACACACACACACACACACACACACACACACACACACACACACACACACGTAGAAAAATATTTAGTATACACATCCAGAAATGCATATACTATTATATATTGTACATATATTTATTAGTTTCAGATGTAGCCATTCTTGTATTTTGCTTGTTTACATTATTGTATTTTGCACAACTCTGTTGCTTGTGAAGCTCGCACACAAGAATTTCACTCACATGTGCTGTACCAATGTACCTGCACATGTGATGTGACAATAAAAGTGATTTGATTTGATTTTGATTTGAAATTATTTTTGGAGTGGCACAAATAATTTGTGTGGCATCAAATTTGATGCAGAACAGCTGATTGTTCTGTAAATAGTTTGAAATGTTTATTTAAAAAAACGCCTTGGCTGCATTTTAAGTAAACAGCTGCAAAAAACTTTGTTTGCATAGATCAGTTACTTTTTTGAAGACGTAATTATATAATTAATTGCCCAACATTGGTCATTATATACTGTATTTTGCAGACAGAGAGTTACAGGACTCTCTCCCAGACCACAGACTCATACTCATAATACAAGTCAGAGCTTTTTTTTTTTTTTTAAAAAAAGAAAGTTGCGTTTTCAAAATTGGAGTTCAAGTTATTTTTACTTCCAATAGTGTTAACATACTACACAGGTCATGAACAAGTTTTTTTTTTAATTTTTGTTGTAAGTGGGCTAAAGGAGTTAATTAAAAAAAAGTCTAACATAAATTTAAATGTTGTAATTTGATTATTTTAATAAACCATGTAACTTGGATGGATTCAATGCTGACGTGACCACAGTGCACACGCCTGCTGTTGCTCACAGTGGTCCAAGGGACCGCTCAGAGAGTTTGTGTGTTCGCTCAGACACATGAAAAATTAGAGGGAACATTGGACCCAAGCTTCGCCCCCACAACAGGGTCCTCAACCGTCCTGGAAGAAAGTCTAGTGTGGTATTCTACTGATCAGCTGAGCATGCCACCTTTCCCAGTTTGTGTCCATAAACCTCTTTGTGTGCTCCCCTGTTGATCTTCTCTCATTCCTACACTGCTCTTTTGATGGTCATGTGATCTGTACACCTAAATACAGCCCAGTTATTGTTGTTGTTCACACCTGACGCCTGGGCTCATAAGTTGTCCTCAATATCTTGCATTTCCATCCCCCGTTTCTGACTCCCTGCCATCTGTCTTCTCCTTGATATTCTTCTATAATGAAACCTGCAATCATTGCAATCACCAATGAGTCAGCTGAATGGCTAGCTTATCACTTTAACTGAAACACTGTTCAGTCTCAACTTTGCAGTTACTATTTTCATCATTTATGTTACAAGCATTTGTAAGTGCAATTTGTTTGGAGGCACAATCGTCTGATTTTTGTGTGTGACAACATTTCTGCATCTCAAGAACGGTTTAGTTTGGACTACTTGCACAATTTTGCGCTTTAAACTGACCTGCAGTTTGGTTTGGCTAAAAACTTCAGAGCAGACATTTGCCCAAATTTCTGGGCGCTTTCTTGGGTCAGCACAGCTTCTCAGTTTAATATATGAAGTGCCAGATCTTTTTGCATGTCCACTTAATTTCAGAATTTAAGAAACAATCCATGTGACTGAGGCCTGGTATCAGCTTGGCATCCTTTCATCTCTCTAGCCTTTTAGTTAATTATGCCTTACTAAAAACGTGTAAAACAGAGAGCACAATCTGTGATTAGGTATTGAAACAGCTGTTTACTCCCCAGATGTTTGTGTCCTCAAAGAAATTCCATTTTGATTTATGTGAATGTATTGTGCAGGTACTTTCTCTGCTTCGCCCTCATTGCTTGCTTTATCTGAGAACATAATCTGCCTTCTTTTAGCTTGGGGTAGGCCTCACTTTATGTTTTAAATTAAAACGCTTGAAGACAAAGTGAACTCTGGACAAGCGTGCGACCTAACTGAAGTCCAGGTGGGCTTGTTGATAATCACATTTTCACACTCATCTCGGGGCAGACCTGTGGTGTTCTGGTGCCAACCTGTCCCCTCCGTTTTTTGAGTGCCCCCCCCCACATATAAAAAGAGACGGTTTATTTTATAATATTTTAGACAACAGCATATAAAACACCATTTGCTTGCACTTGTGTGTGTGTGTGTGTGTGTGTGTGTGTGTGTGTGTGTGTAAAAACTGAGATGTTCAGAGGTCTTGCTTCATGGTATCGAGCAGCTCACACAAAACAGGGTCTTTGTATTTTAATGTAGGTGCTGATGTAAACCACAATTTTCAGCAAACATCTATCAGGTCATTGCACTTTTCTTTATTTTTAAATGCGTACATGGGATATATTAAAAACTGACAAGCTGTTTGAACATATGATGTGAAATCACTTAATTAACCTGCTGGATTTGCTAAAAGTTAAAATATTTATACTACTTTGGCTAATGGGTTTTGCACATTACTCTTAGCTTAGTAAGTGGCTATTAGTGAGGGTCATGATAATCAATTCAATTGCGTAATGGGCTGACTAAGTATTTCCAGACTAAGAGAAAAAGTCAGTGAACATATCCGTTGGTTTAGGTGTAGGCTTAATCCATTTCTGAGAAAACTGAAGAGCATAAGTGAGGGTTAGTATGTGTTAATGATTTCAGTGTCATGCAGGGGAAAGTAGCATTCAGTGGAAGCTTCTCGGTGATTGTTTTAAATCCAAATATGACCCTTATTTGTGGCGCATGTTAGCATACAGTCAGCTCAGGAGTTAGTATCAGTCATGTGGTTGTCACGAGGTTGCGCACAGCATCACCGGCAAGAGGGCTTGGTTTGAGAGGTTTTTGGCATCTGTGATGTGATTTACAACCATCCACCCATGTACAGTAAGAAGCTGCACTCACAACCGTGGGCATCAGCAAGTTGGTGAAATTTAAACAAAACAGCATTCCATCTGAAACTCTCTTATTGTACCCAAAATACAAATTTTAGTGATTACATGTGGCTTCATTAATTATGTTCAAAAGGATGAATACATAACGCAAGTAATAACTTTATAATCAGTCAGTGAATGAAGGAGCTCAAGAGTGCAAATATAGTTGCAATAAAGTGACAAATATGCCCTTTTATGTCAAACAAAGACCGAAATAAGTGGCATCAGTGTGAGGATGAAAATGAGCGATCCAACCTCACACTGCAGATATCAGGGCAACGCACAGTGGGGGGGCAGGGGAGGGGGGGGTTGCAGTCTGCGCGCACAAGAGGGCTAACAACGCTGTGAGTGACAGAATCCACCCAAACTGAGGAACAGCTTCTTCCCCAGAGCTGAAGCCTGCACTGTTTGCACTATAATATAATATAATATAATATAATATAATATAATATGTTGCTATTTAATGTTTTTTGTTCGTGTTGCAGCTGCTCTGTGAGCCAAGCTTTCGTAGTCTAAATTCAATGGAAATATATCTCTGCACCACACGATGGCGATAGATTCTCACAGTCTGTGCTCTGCTTCCGCCACCAGTCATCTTTAAATCTTTTTTTTATTCAATGAAACCTTTATTTAACTCGCAGCATTACTTTAAAAAAATCATATTTAAATACAAAAAAATAAATAAATACATGAACGACAGTAGTAGAAAATTGATAAAATAACACCAAATAAATATATTTACAAATGATAGCAACATCAATGGAATAAAACCATGAACACCAGCAGAAGGAGAAAGAGGCCTGTATCTACATTATTACTCTGGCAGCTCTCAGTCTCCATACAGACAGGACACGTTGCAGCGTAATTGCAGACAGGTGCGTGGGCCTGAGCTCCGCCCAGGCAGAATGACGAGTGGAAGAAAGCAGCAACACAATAAACATATGTAACCTTGCGGAGCCGGCCGGGCAGACATCGAGACCGTGACAGAGTGCAAAACTTTTATACTTGACAACACACACAAAAACCCCCACACACAACAAAAATCAGAATTTTTGTGATTTGGATTTTTATTTAAAGGTGAAACCTTTTTTCTTTTCTTTTTTTTGCCAGATTAGACATTTTGATTAATTTCATTGAAGTATACTTTAGTTTTTTTGTTTTACTTTGATGCTATAATAGATGTTTTTAAAATTTAGTAATATTTAATACTATATTGCATCATGGCAAAACAACAGTCTCCTCAAGCTGCTTTATACTGTAAGGTGAAAACACTACAGAAAAAGCCAGAAAACCCCAACAATCCAAAGATCCCCTTTGAGCAAGCACTGGGCGACAGTGGGGAGGAAAAACTCCCTTTAGGAAGAAACCTCCGGCAGAACCAGGCTCAAGAAGGGGCGGCCATCTGCTGCGACCGGTTGGGGGTGATGGAAAGAGAATAGAGGGAGACAAGATGAAGTATACTTCTAATGGCCTATTCCAATTGGTGGTAATACATCATAAGAATTGAGGAAAGGTGGTGTTGATGGAGACTCTGGGGAAGGCCTTCGTCTGCCAGGGTGTTTTGGAGCCACTTGAATAAATTTAGTTTGCACTGGAGGTGGACGAGGTTTAATCTGTGGAAAGATCTGAGACGGAGTCGGAGTCTCCCCATAACATCTCCCCATCACGCCTCTATGGACCAACGGTGCGAGCTTTTGTCCTTTCTGTTTTTCTAATTTAAGCTGGAGTTGAACGTCTTTCACTCTAGATTTTAGATGACCCATCTCTTTTTCTTCATTGCCAGCCTTTCTGATCATCTGGTTCACTGGTCCAATGAGCTCCTGTTTTTGTTTGAATAAAGCGTATTCGGAAGACTTTACCATATCATTGTACTGCTTTTTAAATGATTCCAGCTCCCGTGTTTTATCTAGTAAAGCTGCATCTAGATCCTTGCATCTGGTACGTAGACAGTTCAGCTGTTTTTCAAGAAACTCGGTCGTTCCAACAAAGGGGATGCCTTCCACACCGTCTGTCACGGCTGCCGAGGCAAGCCGTGTGGAGTTGGAAAAAGGACCCAAGAGCAAGCAGTGTATGAAAAGATTAGTGGAGTTTATTTACAAGGTGTCAGTGGCAGGAACAGAAAACGAATAATGAGACAAACTAACGGAAACCTAAACTGGGAAAACTAAAGAGCAACTAGAAATCCACAGGACACGGGGAGAAAGGCAGAGAGACGCAGACTGACGGAGGATACAGAGACGCAGAGAGACACAGATGAATGCAGAAAAGCGCGGACTTACATGGAGTAATACAGACGAACCGGCAACAGGCAGGAGAACACACAGGGCTTAAATACACACACCAGTAATCAGGGGATAAGAGACAGGAGGGCAACACAGCTGGGAGAAATCAGAGCTGACGGGACAGGGGAAATGTAAACTGAACACACTCACATCAGACATGAACCTTCAGAATAAAACAGGAAATTAACAGACAGAGAACCAGACAGGACACTGAACTTGACAGGCAGACTCATGAGCAGACACAAAAACACCATGGACAGACAGAGGGAACACAGAGAAGTGGGAGCAGGCAGGCAAAGAACAGAAACCTAACAAATGGCAAAATAACAACAGAATACACACTCGGAATGAACAAAAGCATAAGGAAACACAAAACACTGAGTCCTCAGACTCAGGACCATGACACCGTCTACGTATTTCTTTTTCAAGTTGTGGAATATATCCCTAAATTCCACCTTTTCTTTTTCTCTGAAGTGACCTGCATGTGGAAATGCCTTTTCAAAGGACAAAACGCACTGGTACAATTCCTCTTGGAAGTGGCGCTTTTTCTTTTCCAGGCAATTCGTTTTTTGTGTGAATATTTCTGTTTGCTTTTTTGTGGCGCGCAGTTGCTCTTCCAGTGAGATCTTTTCAGCCAGTGCCTGATTGTGTGCCGTTTTTACTTTATGCCTGTCCACTGCTGTCTTTCTGTGTTCTTCCTTCTCTTTACTTAGTGTCACAGTTCGGCTGTGTGGCAGGCAGGAGAAGGACCCAAACGCAAACTCACAGAGTCAAAAGTTAAACTCAAAAAACACAGCTTTATTGCTGGCGTGGAGTGGGACACGAAAAACAATACAAAATAACCTAAACTGGGAAAAACTAAAGCACAAGGAGCCACAGGGAAAAATCACACAGCTATGATGGAGGACGCAACACTGACAAAGAGAAACATGGGGCTTAAATACACTGAGGGATAACGAGGGGGAATGAGCCACAGGAGGAGAGCACAGCTGAGAGTAATTAAGCAGGACGAGGCAAGGGAAGCAAAACTAGAAACATTAACATAGAACAGACTGTGAAAGTAAAACAGGAAACACACTGACGGAACTCAAGACATGTGGACTTAACAGACTGGGGGAGACAGAACATAGGGATCTGAAACATGGAACAGAAAGGCACAGTAGATCAACATGAACATAACAACGCCACAGGGGAAGAGTAAAACTGAACACGATGAACACAGAAACACCAGACCTCTTCACAATAAAACAGGAAACATAATGAGACGTAGACATGACAACCCAAACTTCACATGTATATCAAAACGTAAAGGGAAAACAGTTTGATGAGCTGTATAGTGAACTGAAACTGAAACAAAACGAAGCCTATCATTAGGAATAGTGACTTTTTACAACTTCAGTTCTTTTTTCACTCAGTAGGTGGCAGCAAACTACAAACAATGGTTGCATTTTACACTCATCCGTTTTCATTAGAGGCAGAACCCAGAAGCACATCCAGGTTTAGGTCTACTGCTTGGTGCTACACAGAAACAGGCTGAACAGACTGGAACTCACATGAATTTGGACGAATCGAAGTAAGAATGTCACTTCTGCTCAATTGAATTGATTATCATGACCCTCACTAATAGCCACCTTAATAAGTTAAGAGCAATGTGCCAAAGTAGTATAAATATTTTAACTTTTGGAAAATCCAGCAGGTTGATTAAGTGATTTCACATCATGTGTTCAAACGGCTTGTCAGTTTTTAATATATCCCATGTGCGCATACTTAAGCTTTAAAAAAATACAGTCCAATGACCTGATAGATGTTTGCTGAACATTGTGGTTTACATCAGCACTTAAATTAAATCATACAGAACCTGTTTTGTGTGGGCTGTTCGATACCATGAAGCAAGACCTCTGAACATCTCACTTTTTACACACAAACACACACATCCAAGCAAACAGTGTTTTATGTGCTGTGAGATTTATAATATTATTTTATGCCATGTTAGACCCCTAATTAAAGATTGTGAATTATTATGTAGTTTTAGTTTGCATTATTCTCCTGAATTAGGAGAGGGTGATAACTATTGCATTTGTTAAACTGATTTGCATTACACTGCTGATTTATTGTGAATGGATGATATTGTTTCATGATGCATTATACTGCTGAGTTATAAGAAATACTGTTTGCAGAAAAGTCATCGCCTTATTTGTCTGATTAGAAGAGAACGGAACATGCTGGAGTTTTCTGCCCCATCTCAGCAGGAGCAGATAAACAGGGAGCCAAGGTCGTAGCTTAGGCGCCGTGTGAGAGAAAGCATGTGAATATTTAGGCTTTTATGATAAGGTGGGGGCACCAGAGGCTATAAGAGTTTGATCAATGCTCCACCATTTTGAGATCTGAGGCTGTCTGCATACAGTGTCCATCTCCCACGCGTGTGATCATTAAAATCATCGTTTGACTTAACCCGGCCGGACCAGTGTTGTTATTGTGGTTTTTCCTCTTGTCTCCATCCCCAATTTTTGAACTCGTAACAGTGCTGTCGTCTAAAATATTATAAATTTGCCTAAAATAGAAGTGTTTAAAACTTCTATACAGATCCTGTGCAGCTGCAAAGCAAAAATAAAAAACTCCCTCCAGGCAGAAGCGGCCATTTTCGTATGTGGGGAAGACCCCCACAAAAACAGAGGGGACAGGCTGGCACCAGAACACCACGGATGTGCCCCGAGATGAGTGTGAAAATGTGATTATCAACAAGCCCACCTGGGCTTCAGGTAGGCCACACGCTTGTCCAGAGTTCACTTTGTCTTCAAGCTTTTTAATTTAAAACATAAACTGAGGCCTACCCCAAGCTGAAAGAAGGCAGATTATGTCCTCAGATAAAGCAAGCAATGAGGGCGAAGCAGAGAAAGTACCTGCACAATACATTCACATAAATCTAAATGGAATTTCTTTGAGGACACAAACATCTGGGGAGTAAACAGCTGTTTCAATACCTAATCACAGATGATGAGGACGAAGTCGAAGTCCTGCAAGGACTGCTGGAAACAGCAAAAGAAAAGGTGGTACGTCAGGAATTTCACAACAGCCAAGTTGTTGAATTATTATTGAAATGCCACAAAGAGGAAAAAAATAAGATGCAGCAATTTTACGAGGAAAATACTAAAAAAAACTCGAAGACAAAGCCAATGCTGCAGACAGAAAGTTAGAAGAGGTCATGGAAATGTATGATTCCAAAATAGAAAAGCTTGAGAGAACAGTAAAAAATAGTAGAGGTGTGGCCGTCAATGCGGTTAAAGAACGCGAGGAACAACATCAATCCTCGCAGTGTTGGATTGAGGGTCTTCTGACACGTAATACAAAGTTACAGGACGAAAATGAATTGATGGATAAAACCGTGAAAGAATTAACAAGCGAGAAAGATCAAATGGGCAAAGTAATAGACAACCAAAAGGCCCAGAATATGGAGATCAAACGGAAATGTCAGAGAAATATTAGGGCTCTGGCCTTTGAAAAGAAAATGAAGGCTATGGTCGAAGATGAAGTTGATTCTTTGAAAAAGAAAAATGAAGACCTAAAAAAGGCCCTAAGCACAGAGCAGGAAAACCACAGAAAGACAGCAGTGGACAGGTATAAAGTAAAAACGGCACACAATCAGGCACTGGCTGAAAAGATCTCACTGGAAGAGCAACTGCGCGCCACAAAAAGCAAACAGAAATATTCACACAAAAAACGAATTGCCTGGAAAAGAAAAAGCGCCACTTCCAAGAGGAATTGTACCAGTGCGTTTTGTCCTTTGAAAAGGCATTTCCACATGCAGGTCACTTCAGAGAAAAAGAAAAGGTGGAATTTAGGGATATATTCCACAACTTGAAAAAGAAATACGTAGACGGTGTGGAAGGCATCCCCTTTGTTGGAACAACGAAGGAGTTTCTTGAAAAACAGCTGAACTGTCTACGTATCAGATGCAAGGATCTAGATGCAGCTTTACTAGATAAAACACGGGAGCTGGAATCATTTAAAAAGCAGTACAATGATATGGTAAAGTCTTCCGAATACGCTTTATTCAAACAAAAACAGGAGCTCATTGGACCAGTGAACCAGATGATCAGAAAAGCTGGCAATGAAGAAAAAGAGATAGGTCATCTAAAATCTAGAGTGAAAGACGTTCAACTCCAGCTTAAATTAGAAAAACAGAAAGGACAAAAGCTCGCACCGTTGGTCCATAGAGGCGTGATGGGGAGATGTTATGGGGAGACTCCGACTCCGTCTCAGATCTTTCCACAGATTAAACCTCGTCCACCTCCAGTGCAAACTAAATTTATTCAAGTGGCTCCAAAACACCCTGGCAGACGAAGGCCTTCCCCAGAGTCTCCATCAACACCACCTTTCCTCAATTCTTATGATGTATTACCACCAATTGGAATAGGCCATTAGAAGTATACTTCATCTTGTCTCCCTCTATTCTCTTTCCATCACCCCCAACCGGTCGCAGCAGATGGCCGCCCCTTCTTGAGCCTGGTTCTGCCGGAGGTTTCTTCCTAAAGGGAGTTTTTCCTCCCCACTGTCGCCCAGTGCTTGCTCAAAGGGGATCTTTGGATTGTTGGGGTTTTCTGGCTTTTTCTGTAGTGTTTTCACCTTACAGTATAAAGCAGCTTGAGGAGACTGTTGTTTTGCCATGATGCAATATAGTATTAAATATGACTACATTTTAAAAACATCTATTATAGCATCAAAGTAAAACAAAAAAACTAAATGAAATGAATCAAAATGTCTAATCTGGCAAAACAAGAAAAGAAAAAAGGTTTCACCTTTAAATAAAAATCCAAATCACAAACACATTCTGATTTTTGTTGTGTGTGTTTTTTTGTGTGTGTTGTCACGTATAAAATCTTTGCACTCTGTCTCGGTGTCTGCCCGGCCGGCTCCGCAAGGCTACATATGTTTATTGTGTTGCTGCTTTCTTCCACTCGTCATTCTGCCTGGGCGGAGCTCAGGCCCACGCACCTGTCTGCAATTACGCTGCAACGTGTCCTGTCTGTATGGAGACTGAGAGCTGCCAGAGTAATAATGTAGATACAGGCCTCTTTCTCCTTCTGCTGCTGTTCATGCTTTTATTCCATTGATGTTGCTATCATTTGTAAATATATTTATTTGCTCTTATTTTATCAATTTACTGTCGTTCATGTATTTAATCTTCTTTGTATTTAAATATGATTTTTTTTAAGTAATGCCGCGAGATGGACAGTTAAATAAAGGTTTCATTGAATTAAAAAAAAGATTTAAAGATGACTGGTGGCGGAAGCAGAGCACAGACTGTCTGTGAGAATCTATCGCCATCGTGTGGTGCAGAGATATATTGCCATTGAATTTAGACAACGAAAGCTTGGCTCACAGAGCAGCTGCAACACGAACAAAAAACATTAAATAGCAACATGATATATTATATTATATTATATTATATTATATTATATTTATAGCTGTCGAAATTAACGCGTTAATTGCGATAATTAAATTTTGGAATTAATTACGTTAGAATATTTAACTATTTAGCGCAACACGCAGATAAGTCGCTCCCATAATTCCACTTGATTTGTTTACCGCGCCACTGAAAATGGAGAAGCAGGAAGCGGATGGCCTTCTGGATGGGGAATTTAAATACAAGAAGAACATAGATGGGACAATAAACAAACGCGTTGTAATTTGCACTCACTGTAGTAAAGAGTTTCAATTTCACCGTTCAAATTCGACCTTAAAATACCACCTTAATGCCAAACACGCGTTTGTCGGGGCAGCAGCTTCACCCGGCCTGCGTCAGACCACTCTTAGTGAACGCAGGCCACTCGGTAAGTCTTCTTTGGACAAACTGACCGACAATATAGCCAAATGGATAGCAAAGGACTGCAGACCGCTAAGCATTGTGGAGGACAAGGGCTTTGCGGATGTTTTAAAGGTTGCATCTCAGGACGCGTCCTACAAGCCCCCAGCGAGAAGCACAATAACAATTCGAATCCACGAACTGTATGAAACGGAGAAAAAGAAAAAAGAAGAGGCTTTAGTTCACACAGAATGCGTGGCTCTGACAGGAGACCACTGGACATCATTGAGTAATGACAATTACCTGGGAGTTACTGCGCATTTAATCACTGAAGCCTGGGGTCTGACATCCTTTGCGCTGACTATAATGAAAACGGAAGAGCGGCACTTTGCGGAGGCTTGTGCAGAGCAGTTCCAGACTGTTGCTCGCAGGTGGAGAATTGAGGAGAAGGTGACAACAGTAGGCACGGACAGTGCGCGCAATATGATCGCCGCGGCTCGCATCATGCCATTCAATCACATGCCGTGTACCGCGCACATTCTACAGAGATGCATCACAGTGAGTCTCGCAGACAGTGGCTTTGTCACTGCGCTGGCCAAATGCCGCAAAATTGTTGGCCATTTTAAGCACAGCCCAGCAAACACAGCAGAGCTGAACGCAGAGCAGGTGTCACTGGGGCGCAAGCAGGAGCCGTTGGCCCAGGACGTGCCTACGCGCTGGAACTCCACGCTGGAGATGGTGAAGCGCTTGATCCGCAACCAAACTGCAGTAACCGCGACTCTGGATAAACAAAAGCATAAACTTGTCCTCCTGACGCCTCCAGAGTGGGACAAACTCCAGAGACTGGAGACACTTCTAGAGCCCTGCAGGTGAGCCTGTCATTGTGACCATAATTGTAGGTTTAGATTAAATGTATCAAACATACATCTTAAATCAGTTTTGTTATTATGAAAATGTCTTATTTAAAAAATAAATGAAATCAAATATTTTATTAATATTACCTAGTATTAAAAAGCTTTTTTTAATTTGCTGTCTTATCTGTGTGTGTGTGTGTGTGTGTAAATGGCCTGCATTTGTATAGCGCTTTTCTAGTCCATAGGACCCCAAAGCGCTTTACACTACATTCAGTCATTCACCCATTCACGCACACATTCACACACTGGCGATGGCAAGCTACATTGTAGCCACAGCTGCCCTGGGGCGCACTGACAGAGGCGAGGCTGCCGGACACAGGCGCCACCGGGCCCTCTGACCACCACCAGTAGGCAAACACGGGGTTAGTATCTTGCCCAAGGATATTTGGCATGCAGCCAGGAGGCAGCCTGGGATCGAACCACCGACCTTCTGATTAGTGGCTGACCTGCTCTGCCACCTGAGCTACAGCCACCCCATGTGTGTATGTGTGTATTCCACTGCAGATATGTGACTGAACTGCTGGGAGGAGAGGCCTACGTCTCCTGCTCTGTAGTTCTACCAGCCTTCTGCCACCTGCGCCGTGTCATGGAAGTAACTGATGAGGACCCTGCATATGTGGTGAGGTTTAAAGAGAAGTTTAAGGAAGACCTTGCTTCCCGCCAGGAACATACCAACTATGCATGGCTCCAGATCGCAACTGCACTGGACCCACGTTTTAAAGACCTACGCAGTGTGCCCAAGACTGACAGAGAAGCAGTGTGGACCACACTGGCAGGCATGCTGCATGAAGACTCTCCTAGAAGATCACACACTGCAGAAGAAGGTCCAGCCAAGAAGAGGCTGAGCCTGCTGCAGATGGACTCTGACTCTGAGTCAGAGGAGGAGGTACAGCAGGACAGAGCCATACAGCGCTACAGAGCAGAGCCCTGCACTGCCTTAGAGGACTGTCCCTTACAGTGGTGGGCAGCTCATGCAGGAGCCCACAGCCAGCTGGCCCGCCTTGCTCGCAGATACCTGGCCACTCCTGCCTCCACATTTTGCCTGTTGAATTAGGCCTATGTTCTGTGAACTTGAAGATGTATATGGATAAAACAATGTGCTAGATTTAAACGGGTGGAAAACATTCAGTAAAAATCCCTCACAATTATTTGAAGCCCTGTTCTGCTTGTACTGCTTGTACTCACAATTAATAATAAATAAAACAAACAAGTGTGTTAAAAACCACTATCTGTCCCGATTTTTACACATATATACACACATATACACATATATTTCGAGTTGCGATTAATACATTTTTAGGCTGTGATTAATTCGCTTCCAGCACAACACCCAGCCTACGTCAGACCACGCTGAGTGAACGCAGGCCACTCAGCGTGGTCTTAGCATTAAATAACACTAACAAGTGTGTAAAAATCCGCTATCTGTCCGTATGTTTGCACACATTTTGGTCATATTTCGAGTTGTGATTAATCATGATTAATTAATTTTTAGGCTGTGATTAATCTGATTAAAAATTTTAATCATTTGACAGCCCTAATTATATTATATTATATTATATTATATTATATTATATTATATTATATTATATTATAGTGCAAACAGTGCAGGCTTCAGCTCTGGGGAACAAGCTGTTCCTCAGTTTGGGTGGATTCCGTCACTCACAGCGTTGTTAGCCCTCTTGTGCGCGCAGACTGCAACCCCCCCACTGTGCTTTGCCCTGATATCTGCAGTGTGAGGTTGGATCGCTCATTCTCATCCTCACACTGATGCCACTTATTTCGGTCTTTGTTTGACATAAAAGGGCATATTTGTCACTTTATTGCAACTATATTTGCACTCTTGAGCTCCTTCATTCACTGACTGATCATAAAGTTATTACTTGCGTTATGTATTCATCCGTTTGAACATAATTAATGAAGCCACATGTAATCACTAAAATTTGTATTTTGGGTACAATAAGAGAGTTTCAGATGGAATGCTGTTTTGTTTTGTTTAAATTTCACCAACTTGCTGATGCCCACGGTTGTGAGTGCGGCTTCTTGCTGTACATGGGTGGATGGTTGTAAATCACATCACAGATGCCAAAAACCTCTCAAACCAAGCCCCCTTGCCGGTGATGCTGTGCGCAACCTCGTGACGGAGTCAAGCATATTCAAAACACCCCCTCACCTCCCGTGTCAAACTCAAATGTCAGCCTATTTCATGTGTCACTTTTGGAGCAGTTGCCATCCCGACGAGCCATGGAGAAGTTCGTGTTTGTGTTATTTTACTTATTTGGTGTTCTGGTGTGTTTGGGCACCGGTCAGCACCATCGTGTTGAGCACGTGTTGGACCGTGGACACACCGGATTCAGTGGGAGAATAACGGTCAGGTGTACAGTTTACTGAGCACTGGGACTCAGTATCGTTTACCAGCACAGACACGGAGACGCGCTCAGCTTCTATTGAGAGCAAACAACCAAGTGAACCCTCCGGCTGCGTCCAGTAGACGAGACACACCGTCTGGGCCGGGAGCTTTCCGAGCATTCAGACTCTTAAACTGCTTCCTCGCATCTGCTTCATGAATATGAAGGGTTGTGGTGGGAGGAGGTGGTGTGAAATCCTCTTTTGTGTGGGGTGAGGAGGGGGGTGTTGTAAAAGTCCCCAAGAGCAATGATGAGAGAGTCCGGGAATGTCCGCTCCATGTGCAGTATCTGCTCCGCGAGTGCGCACTGAGCTGCCTGCGCATCCGCATCTGGCGGGATGTAAACAGCGGCCAAGATGAATGAAGCAAACTCCCGCGGAGAATAAAACGGTTTGCAGTGAATAAAAAGGTATTCCAGAGAGGAAGAGCAGTGCTGAGCAATCACTGTTACATCTGTGCACCAGCCACTATTAATGTAGAAGCAGACACGTCCACCTGTGGTCTTACCAGAGAGAGAGGCCTGCCGGTCCGCGCGCAGCAGATGAAAGCCCTCCAGCTTGAGCGCGCTGTCCGGGATGTCCTCACAGAGCCACGACTCCGTAAAACACAAGACACAGGAGGAGGCAACGTCTCTGTTCATGCTTCTCATCAGGGCCAGCTCGTCCATCTCATTCCTGAGTGAGCGTACGTTGGAAAGGAAGATCCCAGGAAGAGCAGTTCGCAGTCCGCGTCTCCTCAGACGCACGAGTGCGCCGGCTCGCTTTCCTCGCTTTCGGCGTCTCACTTTCCTGATCAGAGTCTGCAGTAAATCTGCCGCAGATGCGACAAATATTGGAAGTAAATCCACAGGTGTTGTAGTCCTGTAGTTAAAT
>NC_135170.1:94538-132725 GCF_041146795.1 Maylandia zebra
TAGTGTTAAAGAAGGCTTTGTGCTGCCACAGGCTGTTAGTAAATCTGGCACTAAATGTTCTTTCTTGAATGATAACCAGCTGTTCCTATTTATATGACCTGCATAAAACAAACACGTTATAAGAAAGTAAGAAATCATTTTGTTGTCCATCTACTGTGATTAGTAGTTTCAAGATGGTGAGCACAACCAGACTGTCAAGGAGAGCAGTGTAAGGTTGTTGCGATTCTTAGCACACCGCTCATCCTTATCGATTTTTGGACCCACCTTTCCCTAACCTAGATCACGTTGTCAGTGAGATCAGGGAAAAGCTAGAGGCGGAGTCAATGCAAAGCACTGATAGCTTCTATCTCTTTATGTCTGACTGTAGCGATGAGGACAGAGAACAGTGGACTCACAGCCTGACATGATGGACTGTAGGACAGGACTGCTATTCTTAACTCTCTGCTTTGCAGGTGAAAAGCTTTGTTGATGATAATCTAAAATTATATTTTGGGCCATCCTTTTTAAGTTGTGCATTTGTCATTGTGTTTCTCTTTACTGGGGCAGGTGTTAATGGTCAGACTCTGACAGAATCTGAACCAGCAGTTAAACAACCTGGTCAGTCTCACAGATTGACCTGTTCAACATCCGGATTCACACTGAGCAGCTACTGGATTCACTGGGTCAGACAGGCTCCTGGAAAAGGCCTGGAGTGGATTGCTGCTGATACTAGCAGTAGCACCAATTACTATTCACAGTCAGTCCGAGGCAGGTTTACTGTCTCCAGAGACAACAGCAGACAGCAGCTGTATCTGCAGATGAACAGCCTGAAGACTGAAGATTCTGCTGTTTATTATTGTGCTCGAGACTCACAGTGACAGAAGTGGCTGAGCAGCTGTGCAAAATCCTACACAACTTATTACATCCACTCATATATAATGGTCCATTCAGTTATAATTATTGGATGTCACATTGTCCTGTCAGTGTTATGTTCACTTTCTTCCTCTTAAATTTAGAGTTGTATGGGAATGCAAAGTGAGCCTGTACTTATGTTTATGTTTTGCTCACCCTTCACTTCCAATAAAGTAAAACATATATTTAAAAAATTCCAAACACTATTCTTACAAACAATTTAGGGTATAATTATCTATCATATATCAATTTTCTATCATACCATATCGTAAAGTACTTAGAGACTCTGTATTTGGAATACCAAATTGCTCCTGTAGAGGGAGCTCTATGCAAACGTTTCCTCCTTTATAAACACATCATTAACATCACAAGAAATGACAAAATACAGATAGAGCTTAGCAGCTAGCCAACAAAATTTTGGCCATTTGCTCAACATAGCAGTCAGTGAAGTGCATACATCTTCTATTTGAATGTGTAATAAGAGTGATCTTATATGGTAATGTGTGGTATATATAAGTCCCCCCAAACACAAGGTGTTCAACCACTGCAATTACAGCTACACTGTAAAATTGGCTTCCAGATATTAAACAATGACTCAGCCTTCACTTGTACTTGTTGAGGATGCGAATAAAGCCTGTAAGCACTATTGTCTAATTCAAAAACTGAAAAATGGGACATTGTTTGAATTAAAATCTCAACAAATAAATTAGTTAAAGAGTATCGAGTTATCAAATCATTAACTACACTATATATCATAGGAAAATCATTGCCAAGTCTACATCAGCACTGTCCTTTCTGTGAGGAGGAATCAGTGCAAAACATGGATATCTTAGACCTACTTCTGGACCTACATCCAGGAAGGATGACAGTGGAGTGGTCACACACTTTGACATGATGGACATTAGGACAAGACTGATGCTTTTTATCACTTTCTGGGCAGGTGAAGCATTTCACTGTTACTGAGTTATATTTGCCACTGAAAAGTAACCAAATCATAGTAAGTGACTCTTTTTCTTTTTTGACAGGTGTTGATGGTCAGCCTCTGAGACAATTTGAACCACAGACTGACATGTACAGGTTCTAGATTCACATTCAGTGACTATTATGTGAACTGGATCAAACAGGCTCCTGTAAAAGGACTAGAGTCATAGCTGGACTGGCCATCGGGCATACCGGGCATTTGCCCGGTGGGCCGCTGGCGATTTTTTGTTTCTATGGGCCGATGGATTTATTTTTTTTTAGGAAGGGTATATATAATGAAAGGTGTTGGATTGGCCAATTGGTCATGATCGACTCTAGGCTGGACCAATTACAGCCGAGGAGGCTGGATGCACCCTCCCCCTTGTTTAGCAATCACGTGATTTTCGCGCATTGCATGCCGGGAACTCGTGGCAAAACAATCCAAGTACCGCATCAAATGCAAGCATTTGCAGCACGTTCATTCTCCGGTTCCAATACCTTCTTGTTTTTTCTTTGCCGCACAAAAAAGGAATGTGCAAAACAAAAGGAGAACAATGCCGTACAAAGACAGACTCGACGAAAAGACAAAGAAAAGATACGAGGAAAAAATCCAAGGAGTGAAAGGGTCAGACCCTTACGAGCACACAGAGTGGACAAAAGACGTCAGTGTGCTGCCCAACTTTCACCACGCTCAGATTTATAATTATACGGTTCTTGGAGTGAGTGCATGCACTCTTGAAGTTTAGTAACTTCAGGTCACTGCAACAAGCCCAGGTACAGTTTACCGACGGATGGGTACAGGACCTTGAAATGCACCCTGTAGAACGAAAGACCATCGTATGAACAAAGGTAAGTTTACCAGTCTCACAAATCGTCGTCATAAACACACATTCATTAACCGTTTATTAATATAACCTTTGAGCTCAACGGTAATTAATTAGTAGTGGAAATAATTTCTGGTTGCATTACAGAAATGTAGCAATGACAATAATATTGTATGTTGTAATCGTACTGGACAATTAGTGATACAAAACAACTGTTTTATCCTGTGAATAAAAGTATATGGTTTTGTCAATGTACCATGGTAATAACAGAAGCGAAACGCAATATTGTGTCAGGACAATTCACTATTTATGCACAATAAACAAAGGAGCATAGCACGACAATTTCTGTTCAGCGCCAGACTTGCTTGTAACCTATATCACCAATTATGTTAAGAAAAATGACGTATTAACTACTACAAAACTCTGACCTTTGTGGGAATGCTTGGAGCAGACTAACATGTGAGCTGGAGTGTTCTGAGACGTTATATTTGGTATATCCAGACCATCCGTCGGCTCTTACTTCGGAAACATGGCTTAAAAAATTTCTCTTCAACAACGTAATCCGATAAAAAAAAAAGATCTCTTTACCCGTCGGCTTCCCGTGGCTGTCATGCGACCGGCTATTGCAGTTAATAATACAACAGCTTCTTGCCATTTTTTGGGTTTCTTTTTATAGCTGTGTAACTGAGTTCAATTGAAAGCCTGCGTGCGCTAGTACCTCTTGCCACAAGTTCCCAGAATCCTTTGCGGTTTTACCCCTGAATGACGTCACATTTTCAATCTTTATCCTGGTGGGCCGGTCTCTAGTCAAAATGCCCGGGCCGATTTTTTGTCCCAGTCCAGCCCTGACTAGAGTGTGTTACATCTGTTCATTACTACCACAGAACTTACTACTCTCAGTCAGGTCAAGGTCGGTTTACCATCTCCAGGGACAATAACAAACAGCAGGTGTATCTGTAGATGAACAGTCTGCTTTTTATTACTGTGCTTGAGAGTCACAGTGACTGACTCTAGCTGAGCAGCTGTACAAAATCCCCTGCTTGTTTCTGTTGTGTTAATACCTTTTGAGAAAGTATAATGTGTTTATTGTATCTTTAGTTGTTGTCGTTTCTGATGAAAAACACAGAAAAAGATAATTATCACCCAAAAACAAAAACATAAAATACATCAATTAACACAGTATCTGTGCATTAACTGGCAACTACAGTATGATTTAAGTAAAAAAGTAAAATATGTAATTGTGCCTTATTTATTTATTTATTTATTTATTTATTTTACCTGAGGAGTACTTACAGTGGCACTTACATAATAAACACTGACCATAACTGAATGGTAATGAATCTCCTTCAAGGGTTAAATAGACATCAAATAGTTTTATTCTCACAGTTTTTGAGATGTACTTTCACACATTCAAACTCTTCTTTCTCACAAATGTACATGTGAAAAATGAGCTCAGCTCTGTTACTGCTCTTAGCAGCTGGATGTGAGTCTCTACATTTGTCATAGTCAGTTGTTGATATTTGTTATTCAACTAGATATTTGTTGTTCATCTTTTTTTGTTTTTCACAGTTGTAGAGAATAAACATTCGATATAGTCAGCCTCTGTGACTTTACAGCCAGGTCACTGTCTGACCATCACCTGTCAGGTGTCTTATGTGGCTGCTGTAAGACTTGGATAAGACAGCCTGCAAGGAAAACACTAGAGGGAATGTGGATACAGCTGAATCTCCCACAAACTACAAAGAGTCCTTTAACTAAAAGAAAATTCAACATTTCTGCAGACACTTCCAGCAACACAGTAACTTTGAAAGTACTGAATGTGCGTTCGGAAGACATTGCTATGTATTACTGTGCCAGAGAGCCACACTGAGTCAACACATCAGGAGACCTTAGCAAAAAGCCCTCAGAGCACAAACCCTTGTAATACAAAGACACCAGAGGAGGAGCCCTAAGACCACAGTTCACTGGTAGGAGACGCATGTATATACTTATAAACAGAAATGGGTTATAGAGCTATATAGAGTAATATTCAATTTTTAACCTACACAAGGTGCTCAAGGGCTGAGGTAAATTTTAAGAAAATATTGGTCATCTCCTTTCAAAAATCTCAGGTTTCTTAAGACATGTTCCTTGTGTCTGGGGCCTATTTTGAAATTCCTTGGACATTTGTATTAAGTTGTGGAGATGAGATTGAAGTGTCAATCTACAACTGAGTAGTTTTAGCTATATTCAGTGGAAGTCCACAGGATCCATAAGCATGGTTTCCTTTATGTTAATATTAACCTATCTATCTACACTCAACAAAAATATAAACGCAACACCTTTGTTACTGCTCCCATTCCCCATGGGATGGACGTAGAGACCTAAAATTCATTCCAGATACACAATATAACCATCCCTCCCAAACAGTGGTCACAAATCAGTCCAAATGTGTGGTAGTGGGCACATCTGCCATATTGAGATAATCCATCCCACCTCACAGGTGTGCCACATCAGGATGCTGATCTGACATCATGAGTAGTGCACAGGTGTACCTCAGACTGCCCACAACAAAAGGCCACCCTGGAATGTGCAGTTTTTTGCGCTATTGGGGGTCTGGGGACCCAGAACCGGTCAGTATCTGGTGTGACCACCATTTGCCTCATGCAGTGCAACACATCGTCGCATGGAGTCTATCAGATTGTCAATTGTGGCCTGTGGAATGTTGGTCCACTCCACTTCAATGGCTGTGCGAGGTTGTTGGATATTCGTGGGAACTGGTACACGCTGTCGTATACGCCGGTCAAGCACATCCCGAACATGCTCAATGGGTGACATGTCCGGTGAGTATGCTGGCCATGCAAGAACTGGGACATTCTCAGCTGCCATCTGCCCTGAACAATGTGAACCATGATTCATCCGTGAAGCGCACACCTCTCCAACGTGCCAGACGCCATCGAATGTGAGCATTTGCCCACACAAGTCTGTTACGGCGACGAGCTGGAGTCAGGTCAAGACCCCGATGAGGACGACGGGCATGCAGTTGAGCGTCCCTGAGACGGTTTCTGACAGTTTTTGCAGAAATTGTTTGGTTGTGCAAACCAATTGTTCCAGCAGCTGTCTGGGTGGCTGGTCTCAGACGATCTTGGAGGTGAACCTGCTGGATGTGGAGGTCCTGGGCTGGTGTGGTTACACGAGGTCTGCGGTTGTGAGGCCGGTTGGATGTGCTGCCATATTCTCTGAAACGCCTGTGGAGACGGCTTATGGTTGAGAAATGAACATTCAATGCACGGGCGACAGATCTGGTTGACATTCCTGCTGTCAGCATGCCAATTGCACGCTCCCTCATTGCTTGTGGCATCTGTGGCATTTTGCTGTGAGACAAAACTGCACATTCCAGGGTGGCCTTTTGTTGTGGGCAGTCTGAGGTACACCTGTGCACTACTCATGATGTCAGATCAGCATCCTGATGTGGCACACCTGTGAGGTGGGATGGATTATCTCAATATGGCAGATGTGCCCACTACCACACATTTGGACTGATTTGTGACCACTGTTTGGGAGGGATGGTTATATTGTGTATCTGGAATGAATTTTAGGTCTCTACGTCCATCCCATGGGGAATGGGAGCAGTAACAAAGGTGTTGCGTTTATATTTTTGTTGAGTGTATCTATCTATCTATCTATCTATCTATCTATCTATCTATCTATCTATCTATCTATCTATCTATCTATCTATCTATCTATCTATCTTTTCCACTTATTTAGAAGCTGATGTAGAACTCGTAACTTTCTGAATAGCAAATCACTACCAGTTGACATTTTATTTGTTGCAGAGGATCTTGGACAACTGTACCATATAAATATTCTGATAAAGTTTTGTCAATTAAAGAACATACAATCTTGTCAAGTTTATTCATTAATATCTGCTTCCATGGCATGAAAATGATATATTTTTTAAAGAAATTGAAGAAAAGTCTGTTTTTTGTTTTCTGTTGTCATACTGACTCCCTATGACCCTCGTTGAGGCACAGCTTTATATTTATGTGTTCAGCACTTAAATGAGTCTAGAACAGAGTATTCAATATATCAATGTCAATAATCTGAAAATACACTAAATGCACTTCCACTTTAATGAGTATAGTTTAGATTTTTGCAATTTTATTAGTATGCAATCGTAACCAGAACCCACCTGTTTGATTTATGTCTTATTGATTCAATTATGTAATTAGAAAAGCACAAATTAATTTCCCAAAGATGTTTTCATGTTTTCCATTAGAGGCAGCCTCTTTAACAAATTTCATTCAGTCCCTAATGAATTTTTTATGTATGTCTATGCAAACTCATTTACTTCCTGTATTATTCAGCTATAAATGTTTCACATCAGACTGTGATGTAGAGTTCACATGATGACACGTTCATCAAAAACCATGCTTTCTGTAGCTCTGTTACTACTTATAGCTGCTGGGCGTGAGTCTACTTAAATGTGTAATATAATAACAGTTTGTTTTTTAATAATATAACCTGTGATTTTTCACAAAACATTTTCTTTTTTAACAGGTGTGAAGTGTGAACATTTAACTCAACCAGGCGCTGTGACTGTGCAGCCAGGTCAACGTCTGACCATCATCTGTCAGGTCTCTTATTCTGTGAGCAGCTACAGTACAGCTTGGATCAGACAGCCTGCAGGAAAAAATCTAGAGTGGATTGGACAGCAATGTCATGGATGCACACCAGCATACAAAGATTCTCTCAAAAACAAGTTCAGCATTTCCACAGATTCTTCCAGTAACACAGTGACTTTAAATGGACAGAATGTGCAGCCTGATGATACTGCTGTGTATTACTGTGCCAGATACCCACATTAACACAAACAATCAGCAGCCCTTGACAAAAACCTCTCAGAGCCTCAACACTTAAATATGTAGTAGGAGGAGCCATCAGCCCATTTATTATTTATTAACATAGATACATAGTGTGGAAAATACAAATTACTTTTAAAAATATGTAAAAATAATATGTGCTAATTAAAAAACTAAACAAAACAAGAAAGGAAATAATATTTCTGTCTGACTCACAACATTTACAGAGCCTTGGTGTAACTTCAGTAAGTAATTAGTAAGTTCATTGCCTTTCTGACCTGCATTCCCAGACGTTTGGTTCAAATTCAGTTCAGAAGTGAACTTGACTTATATATTTATGGTTTTAAGGCTATAAATAGTTAGATTGTTACTGGTTTTGTATTGGGAATTTTTAATAAAGCTATATTTACATTTGAAACCAGAACTCTTGATGTGGTATATTTTTAAGCATGTGTTGCCTTCCCTTTACTCTAAAGCATTTAACCCTTAGAGTTCCTGGGGGTGAAATTCCCCCAGATGGTATTGTCTCAACAAAATCAGCCATTTTCCCTGACCTCACTGATACATTAAGCTTAAAATGTTATTCTTTTATTACAGATGACTGCATATTAAAGTTAAGTTTAAGACATGCAATTGATTTTAACTAACCTGACATTACACCTCTCTTTACGTGACAGTCATATGCTAAATTTGTGAAGGTAAAGTGCCTGAAGAAATGTTGTAGAAATGTGAAAGTTTGTGGTTTACTTCAAATTTCACCCCTTCATGCAGAATATAATATAATAGCTACTATGATAAAGACAACATGAGCATAATGTACTCAGTTCTAACTACAACTACAAAATTCTCTTTTATTAATCTATGTATTTAAAATAACACAGAATGGAAAGTACTGTAAAGTAATAATTTGTGTTTATCATCTTGCAATGAGTGTGTGATAAAATAACAAACTGAGTGAATGTACATTTAGTTTGAACACTTGGGATACAATATATATATATATATATATATATATATATATAT
Source organism: Maylandia zebra (assembly GCF_041146795.1). Lineage (NCBI taxonomy): Eukaryota > Metazoa > Chordata > Actinopteri > Cichliformes > Cichlidae > Maylandia > Maylandia zebra. The sequence continues at coordinate 103,078 of NC_135170.1, forward strand.
ATATAGCCAAGTTTATGTGAAAATGTAAAACAGCTTGATTATATTGATTACATATTTGGTCTGTTTTTAAAGAGTTGTTACTAAGTATAGACTTAAAGTGAGTTTACTTGGGAGTGCTGTGGCTGTGTAATGTTAGGAGTCAAAGCAGGAGTCACAGCAGAGGGACTGTAGAGTCTGCTATTTTGTACTGTGCATAAATCCACAGTAACTAGAGGCAGTTACGCTGCTGTACAAAACACTGCAGTGCTCATTAGACATCTTTATCTCGTATGTTTTAAACCATTTTGACCCCTTCTGCTATTCTATTAAATTTTTTTTAATAGGCATTGGTTTTGATGTATTTGAGATACAAATCGTTTCACAAATTGTGTTTATCTTTTAGCATCATTAAAACTAATCTAACCTTCCCTGACAAAATATAAATGTTAGGTTTTGTATTGTTGATTGTCATTTATGCTTAGAAATATCTACTTATATATGCTTAGAGTTTTATAACTAGTTGTAGATTGGTAGAGGTTTGATCCTTAATAGTCTGCAAACTTTGTGTGCATTCCAGAGCACTCTGGGAGCATGGGAGAGGTTGTACCTTCTCATATTGTTTTATGGTAGGATAAACGTAGCTACAGTATATCTGTTTTAGTCTAAGAGCCTTTTGTTTAGATGAACTGCTGGACTTCCAGACCAGCAGGTTTAGGGAAGTCATTTATGGGGTCACACTCTGACCACACACACACACACACACACACACACACACACACACACACACACACACACACAGGCAAGGTACTCTTTGTTTGTATGTAGATGTCGTTAAATGTATCAGACAAGAATGTGTCATTCATTTATTAAGTTGCCTAATTTCAGCACAAATGCAATGGAAAATGCAAAAGTCCTTAACCTGCTTCAGTAAGTAAATTAATAGAGCAGCTGACAGATGGTCTAACATGTTAAGACAGGACTACTTGAACGCTGCTTAAGTCTGCTAGACAGGTGAAGAATATTGGGTATTTACTGTTTGATTTGGGAAGCTGTATCAGTGTATGCTGGCAATGTGATTTCTTCTGATTTTATTTATTTATTTATTATTATTGGTTATTTCCTGGTGGAGGGGTCAACAGTTTCACTGATGATGAGTGAAATTTATCTTCAAAACCTTACCAGCTTACAGCATATGAGTATTTTCCGTTATTTGTTTTTCCAGTGCTGATGGTCAGAGTCTGATAGAATCTGAACCAGTGGTTAAAAGACTCGTACAAGTTCTGGATTCATATTCAGTAACTACTTGTTGCACTACTCAATGGCTCACATCCGTATCTTCAGATGAGCAGCCATGCTTTTGGGAGTCTGTGAGATATTTCCAGTCAATCCACACTAATAAACAGATTCACACTATTTAGAGGACTTATGTATACACTGTTTATTTGTGTTTTCACAGGTGTGTACAGCATTGATCTCATTCAGCCAGATGGTTGTGCAGCCTGTACATTATGACCATCACTGTGTCTGGTTATCCTTGACTGAGTTTGGCTACAGCAGAGACATGTCTGTTTGGTTGTTATAAAGGGACAAAATCTGAAGCCTGAAGAGAAGATGTTTATCACACCACAGTGATACAAATCACCAAGACACAATTAGAGTTTGGGTGTCATATTTGACAGGACTCTCTCATTTCAGTCTCACACTAATTACATAACCCGGTCTGCATACTTTCACTTACGTAACATTAACTGACTTCGTCCCTTCCTTACTGCCCATGCTGTTCCATCCTTGTCCATAGTCTTATTACTTCCCGGATCGATTATTACAACTCCCTCTTATTTGGTCTTCCCAATAAGGTCCTCCTTAAACTTTAACTTCTTCAGAATTCTGCAGCTCAGGTCATAACTTGTACTGCCTTATCACCCCAATTCTTCAGCAGCTTCACTGGTTGCCCATAAAAGTTTCTATTTTAATCTACTGTCTTATTAATACCTTTTTCTCTTTGTAAGGTGACCTTGGGTTTTAGAAAGGCACCCTCAAATAAAATGTATTATTATTATTATTATTATATTATTATTATTATTATTATTATTATTATTATTATTATTATTATTAAATACACTCTCATAGCGGCAACATCAGTTCAGAGAACTCCTTACCTCCTAAAAAAACATCACGTATATATATCTGAACAATTTTACATGCTTTCGTAACTTAGTTTCACGTATGGCCCTGGATAAATACTTTCACTGAAGAGTGCATGCCAAAGGCATTATCAAAAATGTACTGCACTTTTTGGTCACACTCAATGCAAATGGAATAGAAGTCTATTTAGCAATTAAAACGCAACATTCTGCAAGGTTCACAAAGGCTAGTCTACAGACAAAGTAACAGACAAACGATTAAACAAAACATCAAACAAAAATGTACTTTTTGTCTTCTCCTTTTCAAAATCTCAGGTATGCCCACAAATGTTTTAACTTGGTGTTTATTTTTAGATTCCTTATACATTTGCCGGCAATAAGTCGGACTCGTTCCCGGTGGGTGATGGGCTCCGCCAAGGCTGCCCTTTGTCTCCGGTTCTGTTCATAATTTTTATGGACAGGATTTCTAGGCGCAGCCAAGTGGCGGAGGGCTTTCGCTTTGGTGGCCTCAGAATCTCATCTCTGATTTTTGCGGATGATGTGGTTCTGTTGGCTTCATCGGGTGAGGGCCTCCAGCTCGCACTGGAGCGGTTCGCAGCCGAGTGTAACGCAGCGGGAATGAGGATCAGCACCTCCAAATCTGAGGCCATGGTTCTCAGCCGGAAAAGGGTGGAGTGCCCACTCCGGGTCGGGGATGAGTTCCTGCCCCAAGTGGAGGAGTTCAAGTATCTCGGGGTCTTGTTCGCGAGTGATGGGAGAAGGGAGCTGGAGATCGACAGACGGATTGGGGCTGCGGCTGCAGTAATGCGGACGCTGCACCGGTCAGTCGTGGTGAAGAGGAGCTGAGTGTAAAAGCGAAGCTCTCAATTTACCGGTCGATCTACGTCCCTACCCTCACCTATGGCCACGAGCTGTGGGTAGTGACCGAAAGAACGAGATCGCGGATACAAGCGGCGGAAATGAGCTTCCTCCGAAGGGTGGCTGGCCTCTCCCTTAGAGATAGGGTGAGAAGTTCGGCCATCCGGGAGGGGCTTAGAGTAGAGCAGCTGCTGCTCCACATCGAAAGGAGCCAGCTGAGGTGGTTCGGGCATCTGGCAAGGATGCCCCCTGGGCGCCTCCTGGGCGAGGTGTTCCAGGCATGTCCCACCGGGAGGAGGCCCCGGGGCAGACCCAGGACACGCTGGAGAGATTATATCTCTCGGCTGGCCTGGGAACGCCTTGGTATTCCCCCGGACAAGCTGGAGGAGGTGCTGGGGAGAGGGAGGTCTGGACCTCTTTGCTTAGGCTGCTACCCCCGCGACCCGACCTCGGATTAGCGGATGAAGATGGATGGATGGATGGATATACATTTGTCCACTGGAAACTCCAGTGGTGATGTGACTGAAGTTTCCAACTACAAGTGAGAAAATTTAATCACTCAATTCAAGCCTAAAGCAGCCACATAAGGTGACAAGTGAGACCATGAGTATGCTAATCATTTTTGCACAAACTCACAGAGTTGCACTTCATGAATTTGTGCCACAGAGTGACACAGTTAAAAGGTTCTATGACTTAATGAGGTCTAAACATGACTTATAAACAGAGGTGGGAAGAAACAAATACTTTACTAGTGTATTTCAGCAAAATTTTCAGGTATATGTAGTTGTATATTTTTGACTGATTTTAATTTTACTCCCTAAATTAAGAAAGACATATCTATCTACTTTCTACTTCTTACATTTTCACAACAAAGTGTTATCTGATGCAGTTGAGGGACATTTTACATTCATATCAGTGCAGCCCTTCAAACATCAAACTAATCTGAATTCCCTAAATAGAGTGAAACAATATTATAACACATAAAAGTTAATCCTTTTGGTGTATCCACAAGAATACAGCACACAAGCACATCAAGAAGACACAAAAGCATATACAGTGGTGTGAAAAAGTGTTTGCCCCCTTCCTGATTTCCCATTTTTTTGCATTTTTGTGAAGGTGTTTATGATGAAGGGGAAAAAACTTACATGGCTCTTTAACCTGATAACTGGTTGGGCCGCCCTTAGCAGCAACAACTGCAAACAAGTGTTCGCAATAACTAGCAAAGCCATTTTTAAACTATATTTAAAGGTATGGACTGCTTTGACAAAATGAAAATTAAAAGTACATGGGTAAATCCAATATAAGATCTTTACATAGTGTGATGTATGGTTTTTGCATGTTGTGAAGGAAAAAAACGATCAATATATTACTGAGCATATCACATATTCTCAATAAGTTATTAAAAAGAAGCATATACACTTCTGTTATATCCTTGTATTCCAATATAAAGTAAATTTTGCTAATCACAACATTCTGTTTCTCTCTGATATATCAACCAAAGATTTTGTTAAACCCAAAAATGTTGTTTCAAATAAACCTATAATTTAAACTAGCCTACATTGTTTTTCACTCTTTCATTATTAACACTGACCTCATAGTGTCTGAATGTTATTCACATCCAGTTGCAAATCTCTGAGAGGAGGAGTTCATGCAAAAACACAGAGAGCGTCTTCATCTTCATATCTGACTGCAGGGATGATGACAGAGAACAGTGGACTCATCTCAACATGATGGACTGCAGGACAGGACTGCTGTTTTTAACTCTCTGCTTAGCAGGTTAAGAGTTATTGGTTTTGTTTTTTGTTTTTTTGATGGTCTAAATATTTTGGTTCATGCTTTAAAGTTGTGCAAGTTATTCATTTTTTCATTATTTTTATAGGTGTTAATGGTCAGACTCTGACAGAATCTGAACCAGCAGTTAAACAACCTGGCCAGTCTCACAGATTGACCTGTACAACATCTGGAATCTCATTCAGCAGCTACTGGATGAACTGGATCAGACAGGCTCCTGGAAAAGGACTGGAGTGGATTGCAACTGATGCTAATGGAGGCACCAAATACTACTCTCAGTCAGTACAAGGCCGGTTTACTGTCTCCAGAGACAACAGCAGAGAGCAGCTGTATCTGCAGATGAACAGCCTGAAGACTGAAGATTCTGCTGTTTATTATTGTGCTCGACACCCACAATGATAGGAGTTGGTTAAGCAGCTGTACAAAATCCTTCAGGCTTTATTATACTCTCTCACCTAATGTGTACCATTTAGAGAACTTATTCACACCCAATAAAGTATAACATATATTTTAAAAAGTGACACACCATTTGCTATTTTATAAGAAGTTTAAGCTGTGACACTCTATAATTATCGTCACTAAGGAGCACACATGAAAATTTACTGCTGATTCTGGAGAAAAGCTGGCATTTCTCTTAACTCTGAGATTACAGTTTGGCTCCCCACCTGCAATATAACAGAACAACTTTACACCACATATAGATGAATCTCTACTGACAGTGTGCACTGATGCATGTGATCATTCATGATCACATGATTTTTTTTTTCTCAGTGGAGTTTGGCGTGAGATCAAACTGGAGCAGAATCCCTCTGAGGTGAAAAGACCTGGAGAGAGAGTGAAGATGTCATCTATCAGGTTATAGACTGACAGGTTACAATGTTGGCTGGATTCAAAAGTTTTGCCCAGGTTTTTTGCAGATGGCCTTGTGTTGTACGTTCTACACACACACTCACACGCACACACACAAAGGTAGCAGATTTTCTTCCTGTGCTCATCCACACAATCCACTCCAGAGCTCCCCCCGGTCTGTGTCGTATGGATTGGGTGGATGAGCATAGCAAGAAACTCTGCTACCTTTGTGTGTGTGCGTGTGAGTGTGTGTGTAGAACGTACAACACAAGGCCATCTGCAAAAAACTGGGCAAAGCCTTTAGTCATGAAATTGGCAACACATCTCTTTATTATAACTCAGAAGATTTTTAGTTTTTTAGATAGTGTTAAAGAAGGCTTTGTGCTGCCACAGGCTGTTAGTAAATCTGCCAGTAAATGTTCTTTTCCTGACTGATAAGCAGCTGTTCTCATTTATATGACCCGCATAAAACAAACACATTGTAAGAAAGTAAGAAATTATTTTGTTGTCCATCTACTGTAATTAGTAGCTTTTACACAGTGGGCACAACAAGCTTGTCAAGGAGAGCAGTGTAAAGTTGTTGCGATTCTTAGCACACCGCTCAACCTTATCGATTTTTGGACCCACCTATCCTGACCTAGATCACGTTGTCAGTGAGATTAGAAAAAAGCTGGAGGTGGAGTCAATGCAAAAGTACTGCTTCTATCTCTTTATGTCTGACTGCAGAGATGATGGCAGAGAACAGTGGACTCACAGCCTGACATGATGGACTGTAAGACAGGACTGCTGTTTTTAACTCTCTGCTTGGCAGGTGAAGAGCTTTGTTGATGATAATCTAAAATTATATTTTAGGCCATCCTTTTTAAGTTGTGCATTTGTCATTAATTTTCTCTTTACTGGGGCAGGTGTTAATGGTCAGACTCTGACAGAATCTGAACCAGCAGTTAAACAACCTGGTCAGTCTCACAGATTGACCTGTACAACCTCTGGATTCACACTCAGCAGCCACTGGATGCACTGGGTCAGACAGGCTCCTGGAAATGGACTGTAGTGGATTGCTGCTGATACTAGCAGTAGCACTAATTACTATTCACAGTCAGTACAAGGCAGGTTTCCTGTCTCCAGAGACAACAGCAGAGAGCAGCTGTATCTGCAGATGAACAGCCTGAAGACTGAATATTCTGCTGTTTATTATTGTGCTCGAGAGCCACAGTGACAGAAGTGGCTGAGCAGCTGTACAAAATCCTACACAACTTATTACATCCACTCATATATAATGGTCCATTCAGTTATAATTTTTCCTTCACTGCAAATAAAGTAGTGCTGTCCGCGTTAATCCCGTTAAAATGATGTTAATTCCATTGTTTTGGGCTGCACGGTGCTAATACGTTAACGAGCTAACCTCTCTAACACGTTGAGGCCAATGAGTCCCACGCACGGGGCGATCTGCGCTAACTTGCTAACGGAGATTTGCTGCATTAATGCGGTTCTGGCGTTAACGTTATTTTAACGAGATTAATGCTGACAGCACTAAAATACATTAAAACATATGTTGAAAATTCCAAACACTATTCTTACAAACAGTTTAGGGTATAATTATCTTCACTGAAGAGTGCATGAGAAATGTGCCATCAACAATATACTGCTGATTCTTGTGGCACACAGTGCTGTTATTCTTCTTGCTTGACTTCGAGAAATGTAGAGCTGCATCGCTCCCAGTCTGCAGTATGAACACACCATCCCTAAATAATCTGCTCAGTTAGAATGAGGTCCTCTTGGCGTTTATATATTTAGATATGAGAGCACAAATTTTCTATCATATTTAATTTAGGATATGCTATAGCATATCCTAAATTACTAAGAGACTGTGTATTTTAAATACCAAATTGCTCCTGTAGAGGGAGGTCTATGCAAACTTTTGCTCCTTTCTAAACACATCATCACCAATATTTGTCAAATAGCACCTTGTAAACGCTATTTTGAACCACGCAAACGACTTTAAACAGCTGTAAATTATGGCACATATTATTAGGTCAAGTTTATTATTTATGGTTTGTTCCCTTTGTCCTTTTTAGAGGAGTTTGGAGTGAGATCAAACTGGGACAGTCTCCCTCTGTTCTGAAATGACCAGGAGAGAGAGTGAAGATGTCATGTGTTGTATTTGGTTATAGCCCGACAGACTACAATATTCACTGGATACGACAGAGACCAGCAAGAGCTTTCGGCTGGGTGGATGAACACAGTCTTAAATTCTGTTAGCTATGGAAATTCTTTTCAATGTCATTTCGTCATGACTGAAGAAGACTCCAGCAGCAGACAGTACATTGAGATCAAGTGTCTGACAGCAGAAGATTCTGCTGTTTATTCCTGTGCTTGATCAAACAATAACAGACAACAGAGGAGCAGCCTTTAAGTAACCATGCGACCTTGTGTCTTTTCTATTGTTTTTCTGCATATACATGTCCCCATATATAATTTTACCATAGAGAGATGAGAAAATTCATTATTCTGGAACCAAAGGTCTCAGATTTGGACTCATCAAACTAAAGCACAGATTTCCACTGGTCTAATTTCCATTCCTTGTGTTTCTTGGCCCAACCAAATCTCTTCTGCTTGTTGCTTTTCCTTAGAGGTGGTGTTACGTCCCCACATAAAAGTCTAGGCGATGAGGGTGGGGGACAGTAACAGTTAGATCCAGGTGGAATTGAAAAGGACGCCAGGCAGAGGTATTTAACATAAAATAGACCTTTATTGTAGGCAAACACCTCAATAATCATATAAATGGCAACAACAAAAGGAGACAGCACCGCTGCTATAATAAGAAATCAGGGAGGTCAACCCAAAGTGGTAATGACCACTCAACAAAGAAAGCAACAATAAGGTTTCAACAGAAAGAGACAGCAACGCTGCTAACAAACAATATCCAGGCAGGCCACACAAACTAATGAAGGCCGCCGTCACTCATGGGCACTCACTGCTCAGTTAAACACTACTCACAAAGAGCCACACACCAGAAGGCTGGTCATACGCAGCAGGCTGTTCCACACCTAAGCCAGTAGCACGCTCTGACCAGCACAGAGGAAAACCACCAGAAACCTCTCCCTCCTCCTCCACACTGCTCTTCTCCAGCTTATATCACCCCTGAGGGTAATTGGTTGTAATGAGAGCAGATGAGCAGCAGGTGTGACCTAAAGGAGAGGGCAGGGGCAGAGAGAGACAAGGGGAGGGGCCAGAACGAAGGAGGAGGAGAGAGAGAAGACAACACCACGCCCACACACTCCCACAGCCTCTCAGGATGTAACATTCCCCCCACCCTAAATCCACACTATACCAAACACAGAAGAAACTCATCACTATGCACTGCGTGAGAGTGCATCAGCCACCAGATTTTCAGTCCCTTTCTTGTGCTGGATAACCAGATCATAATCCTGCACCAGCAAAGCCCAGCGCATTAGTCGTTGGTTGTGGTTGTACATGCGCTGGAGGAAAGTGAGGGGGTTGTGATCTGTATACACCGTTACCGGAAAGGAGCTAGAGCCCACATACACAGTGAAGTGCTGCAAGGCCATCAGCATCGCTAGAGCCTCTTTCTCTATGGTGGAATAGTTTTAGCTGATGGCGCTTGTACTTTACAGAGTAGTAGCAGACTGGGTGACACACACCCTCTGCGTCGTCTTGTAATAGCACCGCACCAGCTCCGGTGGAACTGGCGTCGACTTCCAGCTTGAAAGGCTGAGAGAAGTTAGGGCAGCCAGAACTGGGGCGCTGCAAAGGAGGGATTTTGCAGACTCGAATGCGTGCTGGCATTCCCCTGACCACTCAAAAAGGGACTTTGGGGCTACATAGCCTTGTCAAAGGGGCCACAACTACCGCAAAGTTCTTGCAAAAACAGCGGTAGTATCCAGTCATGCCCAGGAACCGTTTTAACTCCCGCCTAGTGGCTGGGGCCGGGTAGCTGAGGATAGCCTCGACTTTTGCCTCCACTGGGCGTACCCGCCCGAAACCCACCTGTTTCCCCAGGTACATGACTGTCGCTTTGGCAAACTCGCACTTAGCGAGATTTAGAGTCAACGAGGCGTCAGCCAGTCGCTGAAATACTGATCGTAGGATGGCCACATGCTCTTCCCACGTGGCTGTGTATATCACCACATCATCCAAGTACACATTACATTGAGGCACATCTCCTACACCAGCTGCATCAACCGCTGAAATGTGGCCGGAGCGTTTTTCATGCCAAACGCCATCACGGTGTACTGCATGAAATGGTCGGGTGTGACAAATGCAGAAATGTCAGAGGCTCTGGGGGTCAAAGGCACTTGCCAATATCCTTTAAGAAGGTCCAGTTTGGAAATAAATGTGGCAGGACCTATGTTGTCAATGCAGTCCTCCATACGAGGAAGTGGAAAAGAATCGGCGACAGTCACTGCATTTACCCTACGGTAGTCGGTGCAGAAACGTGGGGTGCCATCAGACTTGGGCGTAAGTAAACATGGAGAGCTCCAAGGGCTGTGACTCGGTTTCGCCAAACCATTCTCCGCTAGATAACTGACCTCCTTCCTCATCACCTCGCGCTTTCCCATAGGGCAGCGGTACGCGTGCTGTTTGATTGGGGTTGCGTCCCCAACATCGATATCATGTTCACAAACATTAGTACGCGAGGGCACATCACCAAAGAGAGAGGGGTAAGAGTGCAGTAGATTAAGCACATCTTCGCATTGTGAAGGGGACAGATGAGACAGGTGGGCCGTTACTTCGGCTAAGTAAGCTGAATTCGCCAACCGTCCACACTGTTGTCCCTCAGAAAGTATATGCAGATCGTCGTCAGCACTGGCCTCTACACTCAGCACGGTGGCGGAGACAGAGCTGGAGGTTGCCGCACTGGCAACAGTCTCATGGGTTTCCCTATCATGGTAGGGTTTTAACATGTTGATGTGGCACAGGCATGTTTTCCTCCTGCGCTCTGGGGTACTGAGAACATAATCTGTCTCAGACACTTTCCTCACTATGACGTACGGTCCCGCGAAACGGGCCGTAAGAGCAGAGCCAGGCACCGGTAGCAACACTAAAACCTTGTCCCCAGCCTGAAAATGCCTTTTCACAGCCTTTCTGTCATGCCACGTCTCCATGCACGCCTGGGCAGTACACAGGGCCTCTTTAGCTAATGAGGTAGCACGTTGCCAACGATCCTTACATGTCTTTACAAAATCTGCCACGTTAGTTTTTGGAGCACCCCCACTAAGGAACCTCTCTTTCAACATCTTTAGCGGGCCCCGCACCTCGCGGCCAAACACAAGTGTAGCTGGGCTGAATCCTAAGGACTCTTGCTTAACATTGCGTATTGCAAACAGTACAAAGGGGACACCCTCATCCCAGCTTCTGCCCGTGTCATGGCAGTACTTTTTTAGCATGGCCTTAAGTGTTTGGTGCCAACGCTCAAGTGCACCCTGCGACTCTGGGTGATAAGCACTAGACACAGAATGAGAGACGCCCAGGGAAGCTAAAGTCTGTTTGAATGCTCGAGATAAGAAGTTAGTTTCCTGGTCTGTTTGCACTGTTTTTGGAAGACCAAAGGTGGTGAAAAATTTGATTAGCGTCTTAGTAATGTTGCAGTGGTGACCCTCCGCAGAGGAATTGCTTCGGGGAACCGCGTGGACAAACACATTATGGTCAACAAAAACTGATTGCCTGCTCGTGTTCTTGGCAACGGACCAACACAATCGACCAAAACATGCTCGAATGGCTCACCAACAGCTGGTATTGGACATAGTGGGGCGGGGGGCACAGTTTGATTTGGTTTGCCCACCAGTTGACACGTATGACAAGTATTACAGTACTTCGCAACATCTGTCTTCATTGCCGGCCAGAAGAAGTGCTGCAGAATACGGTCATATGTTTTAGTTATCCCCAAATGTCCTGACCATGAATGGTCATGGGCTAACTGTAGCACATGCTGACGTAAACTAGCCGGGACCACTATCTGTTGGACTACACTCCAGTCCCTCCCCTGGCTTTGAAGTCCACCTGCGCATTAGCAATCCATCACATACAACAAATGTCTGCTTCCTGTCTCCTGTCAGATGATCACTCTCATCTATGGCAGCAAAACATTTGGTTAACGATGGGTCTGCTTTCTGAGCGATAATAAGGGCCTCCCGTGTGAGGAGAGGGGGGGCTGCGGGTTCAGGAGCAGGCTCAGCCACTTCTTGAGCCAGTTCCTTGGCATCAGGACCCACCTCCCCCTCCTCAGAGGGCATCACATCCATCCCCAGCATAGAGCCGACCACTGACCCTGACAAGTCAACCACTTCTCCCTGCCGATGGGCCTGTGACCGGGTAAGAACACCTACGGGAAATACATCCGGGTGCTGCCGGTTTAAAACATCTGGCCAGGGGCTTGGGTCAGGGTCTTTGTAACCTCTGGGGCAGGATAAACCTTCCCGCCTGCAATGTCATTGCCCATTATGAAGTCCACACCCTCAATCGGGAAACAAGGACACACAGCTACAGGAAAAATGCCACTTACTAGGTCACTCTGCACCCAAATTTGATGGAGGGGGGCTGGCACATAAGTCATTCCAACGCCTCTAACAATAACATCAGTGCCGCTGGCGGTCTTTTCATCAAAGGCAAGGGCGTTAGCCAGTATGAGGGACTGTGAACCACCTGTGTCACGTAGAATGGTCACATTACGCCCATCTCCAGGCTTACCAGAGAGTGACACCGCTCCTTTGAAAATGAAGGGTTTAAAACATTCGTCAGGCGTTTCAGTGCTAAGTGGTCTACTACCAGAAGAAGCGTTTTTAATCAGCCCTATCCTTTTGGTTTACGTGGTGTTGAAACTGGCTGTCTTTGCCTGTAGGCCTCGCAATCCGCTATTAAATGGCCGGATTTAAAACAATAGAAACATTTCCGGTCTGACCTGGGACGAGGCACAGGCACCTCTCTCCTTGTGTCTTGCTCACCACTAGCCTTTGCTAGTATGTCGCGTCGCTCATGCTTAACAACACTGTTTATGGACGAGTGCGAACTCGTCAGCCAGAGTCGCGGTCTGCTGCAACGTAGAGACCTTCTGCTCATTCAGATATACCGCCATCCGCTCGGTGACGCAATTTTTTGAACTCCTCAATGAGAATCAATTCCCGTACCGAAGCTAGGTCTGCAGCTTTACAGGCCATACACCACCGATCAAAGAGGATACTCTTTTCTCTTGCGAAATCCAGGAAGGATTGACCCTGCACCTTTTTCAGCCCCCGAAATCGTTGCCTGTAAGCCTCGGGAACTAGTTCATAGGCTAACAGGATTGCACTTTTCAGTTTGTCGTAGTCCAAGCTGCATTCAGCGGACAACGAGGAACAAACTTCCTGCGCCTTGCACCAGCTTGCACTGTAGCAGGATGGCCCACACATCCCGCGGCCAACGCAAGGCTGTCGCTATCCGCTCAAACGATTCAAAATAAATCTCCACCTCAGTGTCACGAAATGCAGGGACCAGACGACTATTCCTTCCTACATCAAACTGAACGTCTGTATGTGACAGCGAAGCCACCACAGGAGGGATGGAGGCCTGCTGGATTTCCAGCTGTCGCAGCTTGACCTTCGTCTCCGCCTCCACTTCATCAGCTCAACCTCTCTAGCCCTAGCCAGTTCTGCGTCCAAACGCCTAAGCTCTATCTCCCTCTTCAGCTGGAACTCTCTCTCGCTCTGCTCCTTCTCCAGCTGGAGGCGAGCTAGACGGACTTTGAGCCTAGCATCCTGCTTAGAACCCTCTGATGACTGGATGGAGAGTGGATCAAAACGGGGCAGTGTCATAGGCCCCCCCTCGGGCAACCCCTGGTCCATAGGTGTGGACACTGCTGGTTCTACAACCTGGCCTCGAACAGGAGGCGCCGCACTTGGTCCAGCCGGACCGGGTGTGCTCGGAGGTTCTTGCATTACAACCACCCTCTTCTCCAACAACCCGGACACCAGAGCGGCTTTCAAGCTCGGCTTTGCGTAGACCAGTGGAGACACTGATCCCGTAATGTGTAGCCAGCTCATGCAGATCCCTCTTCCTACAAATATCTAGCAGGGCAAGCGACGGCTCTGCTGTAAACCCAGCAATATCAAAAGTGGCCATGAAAACCCAAAATGGCCTGCCAAAACACAAGCAAACCACTAAAAGGCCACACACACACAATGCCTTCACTATAGAACTACACACAGGCGAAAGAGAAATGTGTTGTGTCAAAAAGTCAACCATTAATTGAAAAGCCCACACTCCCCCCAGTCCTGCCTGCTCAGAATCTAGCCTGTCCTAGCTTCTGGAGCGTACCAGGCTCGAGGCCACTTTAAAGGCGAATCATCAAGTGCCAAAAGGCACCGACAAGCCTACCCCCAACAGAGAATTAATCCCCCACCCGGGTTTGCTCCGAAAATAAAAAAGGCAAAACAAAAAAATGAGTGTCCGAAAGAAGAGCAAATGCTCAGCTAGACACTCCCCTGTGCTAGCCGGGGAGAGCAGCAGCTAGTCAAACGACCTTCACACAACACACAAACACCTGTACGCACTTGTAATCAACCCAATTCCTTTCATTCCGATCCCGGACGAGCCCCCACTTTGTTACGTCCCCACATAAAAGTCTAGGCGATGAGGGTGGGGGACAGTAACAGTTAGATCCAGGTGGAATGAAAAGGACGCCAGGCAGAGGTATTTAACATAAAATAGACCTTTATTGTAGGCAAACACCTCAATAATCATATAAATGGCAACAACAAAAGGAGACAGCACCGCTGCTATAATAAGAAATCAGGGAGGTCAACCCAAAGTGGTAATGACCACTCAACAAAGAAAGCAACAATAAGGTTTCAACAGAAAGAGACAGCAACGCTGCTAACAAACAATATCCAGGCAGGCCACACAAACTAATGAAGGCCGCCGTCACTCATGGGCACTCACTGCTCAGTTAAACACTACTCACAAAGAGCCACACACCAGAAGGCTGGTCATACGCAGCAGGCTGTTCCACACCTAAGCCAGTAGCACGCTCTGACCAGCACAGAGGAAAACCACCAGAAACCTCTCCCTCCTCCTCCACACTGCTCTTCTCCAGCTTATATCACCCCTGAGGGTAATTGGTTGTAATGAGAGCAGATGAGCAGCAGGTGTGACCTAAAGGAGAGGGCAGGGGCAGAGAGAGACAAGGGGAGGGGCCAGAACGAAGGAGGAGGAGAGAGAGAAGACAACACCACGCCCACACACTCCCACAGCCTCTCAGGATGTAACAGGTGGTTTCTTAGCAACGTAACCATAAAGGCCTGATGTGTTCAGTCTAGTCTGAACACTTGATGTAGAGATGTGTCTGCTACTGGAACTCTGTGTGGCATTTATCTGGGCTCTAATCTGAGGTGCTGCATAGTGCTTGATGGTTTTTGCGACTGCACTTGGGGACACATTCAAAGTTCTAGCAATTTTTTGGACTGACTGACCTTCAGTTCTTAAAGTAATGATGGACTGTTGTTTTTCTTTACTTGGCTGATTGGTTCTTGCCATAATATTTCCAGTTGTTTCACACTTTTCTGTTCACACATAATTCATATGTGTTCATTCACAGTTTTGATGCCTTCAGTGAAAATCTACAATGTAAATACGTAGTCATGAAAATAAAGTAAAAGCAATAAATGAGAACGTGTGTACAAACCTTCGACTAGTATATCCAAGTTTCATCTAAATATTCAAGGTCTGAGTTTTCAAAAAAAAAAGTATATTATACAAATAATATGTATGTGAAAAATATACATATTTTTATTATGTGTGTGTTTTCATATCTTATAATGCTGAACACCAAAATGATCTTACTATTTGAACAATCACAGCAAGTTCAAAACAATGACATTATAAACCTCAGGTCGCAGGCCATTTTTGAGTCCTCAGCTTCAAGAAAAGCTATATTTGCTGTATCTCTATTACTAGTAAAAAGCTTTCACATTGCTACATACAAACAAAATATTAACAAAGTCAGGAAAGCAAACAAACAAACACCATTGAGATCATTGGGAACTATTGAGTCAATGTGTGCCAAACTGACTACAACCGCACATGAAAGATCTGGTGAAAGCAGCAGCAGGTTTGTAGGGGAATATATCTCTTTAATCTATGTGCAAGTCAGCTCAGAAGTACGCTACACACTGCTGCACTTTCTGGTCACACTCAATGCTGGCATTTTTCCTACCTCACTTAGATAACATGGAGCATCTATTAGTCTTAACTGCTTATTGAACTGAGGGTCCCAGGCTGACTTTACCTGCTGTCACAAGGTGGGATACAACCTGAAGAAGTCGCTATCAGTCATGAGGCTAATTTAGAAATTTCCAATTAACTTAACCCATCCACACATTTAAGAATTACACATATGTGTGAGAAATGTTTGTATGCCAAGCTTGGGTACAGATTTGTGCACATTTATGTTTTTTAAGTGAATTCCATTCTGCTTTTTCAGTATAAAATGTAACTTGAAAATATTATTTCTTGAGAACAGATTCATATTTATGAGTGGAAAGGGGACTGACAATGCTAAGATTTATTTATTCAATTATGTTAAGAAAAACTGTTTATGCATCCTGATTTCTCTCTGTCCAAAGCACAGCTGTCTGGCAGATGATTCTGGATGAAATAAGCCAGCATTTATAGATAAGGAAAACAGCTTCCTTCACAGAGCTGTTGCCTTCGTCAGATGCCTCTCTCAAACTTTGACTTCCAAGACTATAAGGGACTATACACACCCTCACTAAAACTGCCTTACTATGAAAGCTTTCACAACACTTTCATCCTTTAAAAAGTGGGATTTTCTTACTGTGACTATGGTTTTTAGTAAGATTTTATATTCTTTATTTCATTAATATTTCCATTTTTAATTTATTTCACTGAGATAAACCACAATATAATAGCATCTCAGTATAGTGATATTAAAGAATATTCTGACATTAGACAATATTATCACACTATGCTTAAATAATTAGAATGAGTAAGTATTGTTAACTCAAAAGACACAACGTCGTACTCTCATTCACAGCGCTTTATTCGTTCCGCCATTTTTCATACTAACAACAACAACACTTCGCGGGCAACAGTACTCTCGCGATAAAACAGAAAATAACAAGTTAACAATCTCCCTCTTTCTTAAAAATAAAATAAAATAAAAGTACAAACACACCCCTGTAAACATTTGTATACATATATGTATATATTTATATAAACAAAAAAACATTTCAAAAGTGCTTTGCTTTACTTAAAGCATACTATCATTGCACACAATAAACAATGGTACATTTGAATGCAAAGACAACTTTGTAAACAAAGGATTACAGTATCCAGAGTCCTTCATCTAGCGCCTTTAGAAGGGTTAAAGGTGAAACTCCCTTTTTTGTCAGACAATCAGCAAGTCGGGATTTTGAATCTGACCAACAAACCTGTCTGATTTTCTTGGCTTGTATGAGCTCTTTAATGCTGCTCATTTCTAGCCTTAGTCTCTTCTCTGTAACCTGCTTGGTAGACTTGAGTGCATCAAACAAGGAATGATTATCAGTCACACAGATCAAAGGAAGAGCATTCAGACCAGTGTTACCAGTTGTAAGCTCAGAGAAAAATGTTGCCAGGAAGACAGCACTGTCTATTCCATCTGACATGGCAAGAGTTTCTCCTGCCAGTGTACTTCTGACCACGCGCCTGATTTTTTTAGACTGCCAGAAGAGAGGACAAAACTTTCCTCCTTTACCCATAAGGACGATTAATGCCCCTCCTGGAGTACCGCCATCAGGAAGGTTGCCAAATGAAAGCATCACTGAAAACAACCAATGCCAGATCTTCACTGTTACCCAAATGCTGAAACTTAAGAGTCACTTTCTCTGCCTTAAGTTTACGGATAACTTTGTTCACTTCATGAATAGACTGTACAGTTGCATCTTTGATATTAGATCCAAGGCTACATGTGCCAAACATAACATCAGGCCTTGTTTGTTTGGCAACCCACAAAATCTGTCCTATTTTTGACCTGAGTTGCTCACGTTCTGTTTCACTTAAGGAAGCCTCCCTCTGTACAGCCCGTGCTGCTTGTAACTGAACCGGTTGTAGGTTGTCAATGTAAAGTTGTTGATGCACCTCTATTACATCATTAACTGTAAAAATGTCCATACCAACATAAGAAAAGCTGTCATGTTCTTCACGGCCCACAAAGAAGGTAGATTTCAGTACAGGAATGATATGAGTTGCAAAGTGACTTGAACCAGCCCAAAGGAAATCATCAACGTGACATGCAAGCACTCCTGTAACCTCAGATTGTTCATTCTGCCAATAGAACACTGCAGGATCAACCTGTGATATTTTACCACCAGTTTTGAGCATAATGTCTTTGACCTTATTGTACCAATAAAGTGAAGCATCTGCAAGTCCATAAACACACTTTTTCAGTTTCCATAGAACATTGTCCTTGCCAGCTTCAGGTGGGGGACGAAGATAAATGACTCTTGACAGTTCCATTCCCTGCAGGAAGGCAGATTTAATGTCCATTGAATTTACTCTCCACTTGTTTTGACATATCACAACTAGCACCAGTCTGAGGGACTCAGACGCACATGTTGGAGAGTCTTTCTGTAGTTCTTTAGTATTTACCTCTTCAAACCCCTGTGCCACAAGTCGAGGCCTTTGGGACACCATTAGTAGTTTCTTTGAGTGTACAGACCCATCTAGTAGACACATTTTTGACCCAGGTCTTTCACTTCATCAAACACACCATTACTTTGCCAGCTCTCAATCTCCTGCTGCTTAGCAGAATCAAAGGAAATATCGTTTGTTATGAGTACATCTGCATCTCTGTTTTCAGCTTCAGTGCAAAGACCATCAACAAGTGACATGTCTACAGCTTTTTTTCACCTTCACTACCATCATGCTCAAGATATTGCACATTGTACCAGTTTTTGTATTGCCCTTTTGCTTTTCCCGCTCTGCCTAGCACTCTGGCTGTGTGTTGAACACCGTTGTCTCTGTTGGTAAAAGCAATCAGCTGTCCTGATCTTAACTTTACATTTGCAGAGACATGATCAGTGGGTGTAGAGGGCTCATTTGCAGTTTGTGTGACAGACATGAGACCTGCCTCATATTTGTCATCTGTAGGCCTAAGTTGTTTGCGTAGTGCTCTCCTGATCCTTTCTGAACACTCTGCCTCAGTAAATGCTTTCCTGGAAGCATGTAATGCTGAGATATGTTCAGCTACTCTTGCACTTACAGTTGTGCCCTCTAAGGCAGGTGGCTTATCCATCAACACAGAAGGAAGGTTGGGGTTTTGGCCAAACACAAGTTGATGTGGACTATAACCATGTACATTAAGCATACTGTTTTTGGCCATAAGGGCCCAGTCTAGCGCAGTGTGCCAGTCACATCCACGTTCCTTTTTTACCTTCAGGAGGATTTCTGTAAGTGTCATGTTATGTCTCTCCAGTAGTCTGTTGCTCCAGGGACTATACCCCGCCGTTGTTTTTACCTCAATGTTGAAGTTTTCAGCCATGTCCCGAATGTCTGTGTTGTTGAACTCTCCGCCGTTGTCTGTGTAGAGCCGTCTGGGGGCACCGTGAATGCTTATCCAGGTGTGAATGAAGGAGTTGACGATCTCTGCAGCTTTCTTTGTCCTTTACAATGCTGCTGGCACTGAAGCGTGTGAAGTGGTCGATGATGTGAAGGTACCACACATTGGGCTCCAGCTCATGTAGATCCATCGCTACTGTCTCATTATACTCAGAAGCCAGGGGTAGACCAACAGCAGGTCTCGGCTTGGTTTTGCAATATTTCTGACAAATGTCACAGTCACGAACTATCTCTTGTAGAATAACTGCACATTGTTTATCTGTATTGCCAGAGCTTTGGATGAGCCTCAATAACCTCTCTGCAGATGCATGACCAAACTGCTTATGAAGTTTCACAAGGACTTTCTGTTTCTCTTTTGTAGACATTTCAGCAGTTACCATGAGAACTTCATTGTCATTGCAGCTTTCTGTAGTATTTTCATCTCTAATGTCCACACAATAGTGTCCCGAACTAGTGAGCTCTAGGGGAACAGGCTGCTTGAACATGACAACACTGTCATTCTCCATGTCTAGAACAGTCCCTGCTTTCTTGAGAGACGTTTTGCTCAGTAGTAGTGGAATGTCAACAGGAACTACTTCACTTTCAATGTCACATTTTGTTTGTCCAATTTTGGCTGGAAGTTTCACTTTTCTGCTGGAATACACTACAATACCATCCCCAAAGCGAAATGGTCTGGAGCTGGGGGTTTCTGATTGCAACAGCTTGTTTACTTGGCCTTGGCTGAGGTCACGCATGTAACTATCTAGCCACTTCTGACCACAAACTGTACGTGTACATGCAGTATCAATATTGGCTGACCCCAGTGCCTCGGTCAGGAAGATTTCAGAGTCTGTCATTGAGGCTTTAGTGTACAAAGTAATGTTACACTCCTCCACTTTCCCATCTTCAGTTAGCTTTACTTGGTCACCATTACGATGAGGACAGTCTTTCGCCCAGTGGTAAGTGCTCTGACAAATAGCACATCTTGTTCGCTTGCCAAACTTGTCAAGTGGGTTGGTACCTTGTAGTGGTTGTCGCTGTCCACTCCGCGACGAAGTACCGTTGTTTCGTTTGTATTTGGGACCTTTTTGTTCCGTAAGGAAAACTGCTTCTTGGTTCAGTTGAATTCCGCTGAAAACTCCGGTTACTTTCCTACCGAAAATCCGTTTTAGTGCAGACTTCATAGACGCAAACGTTAAGTCCGTGCACGCTGTCAGTGCAAGCTGTCGACTTTTCTCATCAAGACAAGCTGTATCTAGAAGCTTAAATGCTAGCACAGCGTCAGGCAGCATCATGTTGTACTTTTTCATCCGGTTATAACGCTGTTCAAAGTCTATAATGTAGTCTGCCATGGACACACTGTGGTTCTTTGCAATGGAGTCAAAACACGAGTAGGCTTCATAAGCGCGGTCTTCCTCTTCTCTCTGAAACACCGCGTCAAATTTTGCAAGTAGTATTTCCATACCGTCATCTTTGTCCAAATCTTCCGCGGGTATCTCCATGGCCGTTTCTCTGGCTCTTCCCTCGAGCCCCAGCGCCACCGCGAGTGCCTGTTTCTTTTTATCCAGCTCCGTAACTCGTCTCCAGATATTGACTTCATTCTTCCAGCATTCGTATGGCCTGGCTTCATCAAGCTTTGGTGGTACTTTATAATTGGAAACCATCCTCTGCTACCAATGTTAACTCAAAAGACACGACGTCGTACTCTCATTCACAGCGCTTTATTCGTTCCGCCATTTTTCATACTAACAACAACAACAACACTTCGCGGGCAACAGTACTCTCGCGATAAAACAGAAAATAACAAGTTAACAAGTATATCGTAAAATACACTAAAAGAGTTAAACTGTTTTATGCAGCCTGTTCATGTGAGCTAATTTAACTTTTGTGTTTGTAATACAAGATGCTCAAAAAAAAAAACAAATAAACAAAAACGTCTGTGGGGAGGAGTTAATGCAAAACTTGGATGTCTTAAACCTGCTTGTCCTGCAGAAGTTGACAGATTTCAAACAGCAGTGGTCACACAGTTTAGAGTGATGGATCTAAGAAGAGGGCTCCTACTTTTGATGATTTTATGGGCAGGTGAGTGATTTCACTAATGTTAAGTCAACTTGTCGCCAACACTAATCAACTTTCTGCATGTAACTTGTTCTGACAGGTGTTGATGGTCAGACTCTGACACAATCTGAACCAGTAGTTAAAAGACCTGGAGATTCTCATACACTGACCTGTACAGGTTCTGGATTCACATTTAGTGGCTACTGGATGCACTGGGTCAGACAGGCTCCTGGAAAAGGACTGGAGTGGTTGCAACTATCCAAGTTACTAGCACATACTACTCTCAGTCAGTTCGAGGCTGGTTTACCATCTCCAGAGACAACACCAGACAGCAGGTGTATTTGCAGATGAACAGCCTGAAGACTGAAGATTCTGCTGTTTATTATTGTGCTCGAGAACCACAGTGACAGCTGCGGGCTGAGCAGCTGTACAAAATCCTGCCATGATTCATTTTTATTGTATTAGTGGATCCCAAGGAAGAGCTACGTGCTTATGTTTATTTCAAAATCAGAATATCTTTATTGCCATTGTACTAAACATTTGTTGCAATACTTTACAGTTGCTTCATTCACAATATTGCACTAGTCCCTCTAATTCTTATTCCCAGTAAAGTCTGCAAAGGACGTAGATCATCACTCATCACTTAGTTACACATTGTTTAATCCTCAAAGATGACAATCAAGAAAATATAACCTTAATACATCCATCATTAGTTATTATGAAAGTGTTAAAAAATACCCTAAATGTTATTCTTTTAGCCCGATATTGTATGATTTTTATTATAGTGACTCAAAATACACAAAAAGAAAAATACTTTAAAATTGT
This sequence comes from Maylandia zebra, assembly GCF_041146795.1. Lineage (NCBI taxonomy): Eukaryota > Metazoa > Chordata > Actinopteri > Cichliformes > Cichlidae > Maylandia > Maylandia zebra. Next base: position 125,172 of record NC_135170.1, read on the forward strand.
ATTCTCTTTTACAGGTGCTGCAATTTGTTTGTAAACTGTGCCTGTCCAAGGTCAAATTTAACCAGTATCTATTGAAACAGAGGATAGAGCTATTGGTGTATGTTGGTTGTTTCAGGAAATCTGTGAAACTGTACATACTTTTTGTGTCTATATGGGGCAGTGGTGACAGCAATCACATTTGCTCAGCTTCTTTGAAGAATCTCAAAACAGTTAAATAGTAAAACAGCATGAAAACCTGTTCACAAAACAATATGACTACACCACTGTGCTCTAAAGTCCATCACACATGAATGGTTTTCCAGTGCATTGAGCAATGCATACCATCTAACGAACCCTTATACTCCAAGGGTATAGTGACCAAGGGACCAAGTGATCAAGAAAAGCCATCAATGTGTTTTCACAAGTAAGGTGTAATAGCACCAAAAATTCAGCTGGACCCAGTCTAATAGTGTTCTTAAATCAGTTTATGTGATACCTGTACTTTGTATATTGTAGTAATTTTTACTGATTGTGTTTTGTGATTTTTTTTTATGTTTTTGCATTTTTCTGTATTTTGTGCGTGAATAAAATTTTTGATCTATTTTTTTATTGTTTTTGTTGGTTTTATGTCATTTTTCTTCTTCTTCTTCTTCTCCTCTTTTTGGATGACATTTGTGTGCCTGTCTGTGAACCAGGTTTTTCAGTAGGAACAATACAATGACTGAAGTGAACTGAACTAAATTAATGAATAAATCAAATGTATTGAAAATCTAAATGTGAACTGTAAGAGGATAATTGCCACATCTACATCAGCTCTTTCCTTTCTGTGAGGAGGAGTCAAAGCAAAACCTGGCTGTCTTAAACCTACTTATGTGACTACAGGGAAGACGAGAGTGTGGGGTCATAATTCAGTCTGACATGATGGACATAACGAGAGGACTGCCTGCTTTTTATCACTTTGTGGGCAGGTGAAGACTTTCACTGATACTGAGTTATATTTGCCTTCAAACAATTAACCAGTTTACAGCAAGTGACTGTTTTACTTGTTTAACAGGTGTTGGTGGTCAGACTCTGACACAATCTGAACCAGTAGTTAAAAGACCTGGAGATTCTCATACACTGACCTGTACAGGTTCTGGATTCACATTCAGTGACTACTGGATGCACTGGGTCAGACAGGCTCCTGGAAAAGGACCGGAGTGGGTTGCTGGGATCAGTGAGACTAGTGGTTATATCCACTACTCTCAGTCAGTTCAAGGCCGGTTTACTATCTCCAGAGACAACAGCAAACAGCAGGTTGTATCTGCAGATGAACAGACTAAAGACTGAAGATTCTGCTGTTTATTATTGTGCCCGACAACCACAGTGACCAGGATGGAACCAAATCATTTATGGTTTAAACAGATATCAAACAAATAGTTTTCAAAGGTTTTGAGTCAAGGTCACATCATGACAGTTGAAGAAATTATCTTCCTGCCAGCTTTAATTTCAGGTGGGTGAAGTCAAGGCTGAAGTCATGAAGTCAAAAAGAAAAGCACCTTACGTTATTTAAACTCTGCACCACCATCAGTTCACTGGTAAATGTAGATGAGTTTCTTAGAGCAAATAAAACACAACATGTATTTTAAACATAAATGATTCATATTATGCACTCAACCCATTTTTATATGGAATTCTGCAAAGTATACAAAGGCTAATCCATTAAAAAACACACACAAACAAAAACTGAGCAATACAAACTAACAAATGATCAAACAAACACATAATTTAACTGGCCATCTCCCTTTCAAAATCTTAGTTATGTCCAGTGTTTATGTTTAGAAATCCTTCTAAACACTCCTTCAGACGTCTGTCTAAAGATGTGGTGATGAGACTGGAGTGTCCAACTATAAATAGACTGAATAACTTTAAGTGTAAGAATCCACAGATTAAAGCCTAAAGCCAGCATGTCAGGTCACAGGTGAGACCATGAGTATGCTTCTTTTTTTTTTTTTACAATTCACATGTTTTTGTTTCATGAATTTATAATTTTATTTAACAAATAAAAGTAAATTCTATTGCATATTCATCACATCTTTAATGAATACAAAGAAATGTACGAGACAAAAACATATAATTTACGCATCATTTATGGTGCTGTATTAGCATTACAATTAGGCTTCTGATGCAGTCTGTTAGTTGTGTGTGTATTTAGCTAATGTTACAGAACAGGTACATCCCAGGGAGAGAAAAGGATGACAGATAATTTATTTCAGGAAATGTTTTGTTTAAAGGCATAGACTGCTTTGATAAACTGTCTGATATATCAAAGTCAAAGTCAACTTTATTTGTCATTCTGCCACATGTACAGGACATACAGAGAATAGAAATTTCGTTACTCTCAAACCCTATATGATATATGATCTAGGTGAAGTTAAATAAGTGTGAAGTTGTGTTTTTACATATTGTGAAAAAACAATAAAAAAACAAGCAAACTAATCTATTTATTACTAAGCATATCACATCTTCTCAATAAATTATTTAAAATTAAGACTATACACTTCTGCTATACTCTTTCATAAAAATATAAAGCAAATATTTGCTAATAACATGATTCTGTTTCTCTCTGTGAAGTCAGGCAAACATTTTGGGAAATGCCAAAAATATTAATTTAGATAAACATGATTAAAAAAAAGCCTTTATTATTCTTCACTCTTTAGATACTAGACACAAATGTCTGAGAGGAGGAGTCAATGCAAAAACACAGAGAGCTTCTTCATATCTGACTGCAGGGATGATGACAGAAATCAGACTCATCTCAACATGATGGACTGCAGGACAGGACTGCTGTTTTTAACTCTCTGCTTGGCAGGTTAAGAGTTGTTTTTTTGATGGTCTAAAATAATCTGTTACATGCTTTAAAGTTGTGTGCGTCATTCATTTTCTCATTATTTTTATAGGTGTTAATGGTCAGACTCTGACAGAATCTGAACCATCAGTTAAACAACCTGGCCAGTCTCACAGATTGACCTGTACAACATCTGGAATCTCATTCAGCAGCTACTATATGACCTGGATCAGACAGGCTCCTGGAAAAGGACTGGAGTGGATTGCAAGAATTAGTAATGGCGGTAGTAACATCTACTACTCTCAGCCAGTCAGAGGCCGTTTTACCATCTCCAGAGACAACAGCAGAGAGCAGCTGTATCTGCAGATGAACAGCCTGAAGACTGAAGATTCTGCTGTTTATTATTGTGCCCGAGAGTCACAGTGATAGAAGTTGGTTAAGCAGCTGTACAAAATCCTTCAGGTTTTATTTTATTGCCTCCTCACCTTCAATAAAACAGAACAACTTTACTCCCAATGTAAATCAATAAATGACATGAAAACTGATGGACCTTTACTGACAGTCTGCACATATATTTGTTACATTACCTCCTCGATACTTTAAAAAAAAGTCTGACTAGCAAACAAATGTCCCCAGTTCAGTAAATAATTTAGGGAGATGAGGCCCATAAAAATGTGATATTCAAGAGTTTCTCCAAGAAATGGCATTACATATTTAAAACTCTTTTTTTTCTTCTTGCAGGAGTTTGGAGTGAGATCAAACTGGAGTAGTCTCCCTCTGAGGTGAAAAGACCCGGAGAGAGAGTGAAGATGTCATGTATCATATCTGGTTATGACCTGACAAGCTATTATTTGCACTGGATACGACAGAGGCCGGGCAGAGCTCTGGAGTGGATTGGTAGGATGGACACAGGCTCAAACTCTGCTGACTATTCCAGTTCTTTTCAAAGTCGTTTCATCATGACTGAAGAAGACTCCAGCAGCAGACAGTACCTTGAAATCAGGAGCCTGACAGCAGAAGATTCTGCTGTTTATATCTGTGAAAGACAAAAGCACAGCGACTCTGATGAAATGAAATGAGAAAATTTTTACTTCTTTTGAAAAGAGTCTTTTGAATTACGATGGGGAGAGTTCATTATATCATACGGAGCCCCGCAGGGACATGGGAGAAAAAAAAATTAAGACGGACTTTTGCGAGATCTCGCAAAACAAACTCGGGATCTCGCAAACTTTTGCGAGATCTCGCAAACAAACTCGGGATCTCACAAAAGTTGAATTCCAACAATGGCGGCAGCTACTTAGTTGTAATATTACTCTTTCTGGGTCACAAAATACACTTTTAAGATATTTTGAGGCGTGAATGTAGTTGTGTAAACGTCAGATACCTGCTCGGTTTACAAGACATCACATATTTGCAAAAGTGCTCCGACGTTTTTGGAGATGTGACACCCACTAGCTCGAAGCTAACGGGAGGTCGAGACCTACTACAGCCGGGAGGAACACCGCTTTCCCGGCACATCGTGCCTCGACCTCCCGGTCGGCTTCGAGCTGGCGGCCTCCGAAGAATGCGGCTAAAACTTTTGCGAGATCTCGCAATACTTTTGCGAGATCCCGAGTTTGTTTTGCGAGATCTCGCAAAAGTCCGTCTTAATTTTTTTTTTCTCCCATGTCCCCTGCGGGGCTCCGTAATATCATATGCTTTTATAAAAAAATAAAGAATAGAGAAATAAGTTGTTTAAGTGAATTTTGCATACCAAAAGGCTCCAGACGGAATATTTCATACAAATATTTTAATTTTAGTTTTCTTGGTTATATGCGTTATATTCTTTATTGTGTAATTTCACAGGAATGCTTTATTCATTATTCTATTCTTTTTATTCATGATCACATGCTTTTTTTCTCACTCAAGTTTGGAGTGAGATCAAACTGGAGCAGAATCCCTCAGAGGTGAAAAGACCTGGAGAAAGAGTGAAGATGTCATGTATCCTATCTTGTTATAGACTCACAGGTTACAATGTTGGCTGGATACAACAGAGCCCAGGGGGAGCTCTGGAGTGGATTGGGTGGATGAACACAAGAAGAAACTCTGCTACCTATGGCAGTAAAAATTTAACTATAATTTAACCTGGAGCCAAACCATATCTTGAGGGGTGGGGGGTGACAGACAGAGGCTGACCATAAACAAAACTAACACTTACAAAACATTGATATGGAATTTGCGAAGCAAACGTTTTTTGTTTTTTTTTTATGAGTGGTTGAAAAAAAAAAAAGACTAAATGACTCTTCTACCATTTTCTAGGGCCCCTTTCAGTCATGGGGCCTTCCCATATATGATGTGAATATATGATGATTTATGTATTTTTTGTGAATCCTTTGGTCTCTGGTGAGTTTTCTTTTTTCAGAAGTTTCCAGCAAAGTCTGTCCCCAGGTGCACAGTTTACATTGGTCCACTACAGTATTCTATCTACATTTCTTTCTCTCTAAAAATATTGTACCAGCAGCAGATGTTAAACCATATTTTTTTCATATTCCAGTTCAAACCTGCAGATGGAGTTCTATGCAAAGTCTTTCTTCTTTATAAACACACCGTCAGTAACAGTCATGTCATCTGACAGAGAAAGAAAGCTCTGAAAGAGCATCAGAAGCAGCAGTGTTCACAATGAAGGGAATGAAAAATATAATAATCTGGGGTTTATTATTTGTTCTGACTATTCATGGTAAGAAATTTAGAGCTACAAAGACCATTTTTGTGATAACATGATTATTTTCATTTCTTTAATCTTAATTACAGATGTTTGGTGTGATATCAGACTGGACCAGCCTCCCTCTGAGGACAAAAGACCTGGAGAGACTGTGAAGATTTCATGTGTCACATCTGGTTATACAATGACAAGTTACGGCATTAACTGGATACGACAAAAACCTGGGAAAGCTTTGGAGTGGATGGGGTGGATAAACACAGCTACAACTGTTGCTAGCTACGCCAGTGCCTTTCAAAACCGATTCACCTTTACTCAAGATGTTCCGAGCAGCACTCAGTACCTCGAGATCAAGAGTCTGACAGCTGAAGATTCTGCTGTTTACTTCTGTGCTCGATTCCACAGTGACTGAAAATAGAAGAGCAGCTGTGCAAAAACCTCAATCAGCCACGTGACTTTGATGAGCTCTGCACAAGCAAAATGACTATTTTGGCTCCATACCTGATTTTACTAGAACATGACAGTTATCCATAGAAATTAATTCAGTTATCAACTTCGTTATTGCAATTAGTTATTTTCAGTACTGAGAATTTTTAAGATGAAAAGGTGATGAATAGTTTTTTCCCTAACAGATCTATGATCAAGAATCTCCTCCAGCAGAGTCACACATATCAACTTTTACATTCTCTCAATTCATATCCAGTGAATGACCACATCAGACACTGAATCAAACAGCATCTCAGAAAAGGACTGAAGTTTTTTAAAAGTTCCTTTTAATATGAAGACACGTCCAGGCAGGCCCAAGCTCACCAGCCATCTGCCACAACCTGTTGTGGTAAAGAATATACATTATACACTATGACTAATAATACCTTTCATTTACTGTAAAGGCAATATGACTTCATGATGTCCTTCCTGTTATAACCAGTCACAATTTGACTGCAGTAATACATAAAGTTTATATTTTTCACCAAGTAAGGACCAAGTCAGTTATTTTTCAGTAATGTGTTTCATATGAGGAGGAGTCTAATTTAAACAATAGCTCTATTCAGCTCAAAGGACAGCAAAAACCAAAAACTAACACTATGGACTAAAGAGTCTGCTGGTTTTATCTTTCTACTGGACAGGTGAAGATTTTCTCTTACTAGTTTTGATATAAATTGTTTTTGTTTCTGACCTGACTTAATTCATGGGGTTTAAAAAAACATTTTAAGCAGAAAGTGATGGTTAAACAGAATATGAAATCATTAAAAGGCCTGGAGAGTCCCACAGATTGATCTGTACAGCCTCTGGATTCGCCTTCAGCAGCAGCTTATCCTACTTAATACTGCCAGTCAGTTCAGGGTAGATTCACCGTCTCCAGAGATGATTCCAGCTGCAAAGTATGGATACATATGAATAGTTGACTGAGGACACTGGAGTTTATTATTGTGTCAAATAAGAAAGTGAGAGACTGTAATTGAAATACAAAAAATACTTTCTCTATTTACCTTCACCAATTAATAATTAAAACGGTTAAACAATATAACATACAGCTTCATCATCACTGATAGTTACATCATGCTGTTAAATGTTTTATTTTCTGGATTCACACGTTAGTATTAACTCATTTTAAGACTCAGGTGGCATGCAGGAGTTATCCAGAGAAGAACTTTGTCATGGTCCTGAGTCTGTGACTCAGTCGTTTTGGTTTTGATTATTATTATCTTGTGTTTCAGGTTAATTCTTGGTAAGATTTTCTTCTTCTTAGGGGTTAGTTCCTGTTTTGTATTTTTTGAGCTCTGTTCTGTTCTGTGTCTCTCTGCCTGCCCTGGTGCCATATCTCTGTGTTCCCTACCTGTTGCCATGTCTGATGTCTTAGTGTTAAGCTAGTGTCTATGCGTGCTTGTTGTATTTGCTGTTCTACTTTGATAGTGCCTGTTTTGTGTGGAGTGTGTGCTCCAGTGTGTATTTAAGCCCTGCGTTCCCTTCTGCTTGTTACTGGTCCGTCTGTGTTACCTTCATGCTTTCCTTTCTGCTTGTCATCCCCCGCATTACCCTTCTCTAAGTC